>NC_057797.1:519911118-519920558 GCF_018294505.1 Triticum aestivum | reverse complement strand
GAGATGGCGGCGCGGGTGGCGAGGCGGCTCGGCCCGGAACGCGGAGGCGGGGGCCGGCCTCAGGCCGAACGGGCCGGCGGCTGGGAGGCGGCGGGGATGTGGTCCGCCCACCACGTGGCGGTGCCTGGCTGGCTGCGGCGATGCGTCCGGTCGGATCAGACGTGTCCGGCCGGCGCGGTGGATCTTTTTTTTAGACTAGGGTTTTGACGGGGAAGAAGATCCGAACTTGGAGGGGGCTATATATAGGCATAAGTGGAGCTAGGAGAGTCCAAATGAGGTCCGGTTTTTGGCCACGCGATCGTGATCGAACGCTCTAGGACATGGAGTAGAGTTTGGTGGGTTTTGGGCCAAATTAGAGGGGTATTGGGCTGCAACACACACGAGGCCTTTTCGGTCCCTCGGTTAACCGTTGGAGTATCAAACGAAGTCCAAATGATACGAAACTTGACAGGCGGTCTACCGGTAGTAAACCAAGGCCGCATGGCAAGTCTCGGTCCAATCCGGAAATGTTTAAACCCCACACATGAAAGAAAGCTAGAAATGGCCACCGGAGGAGAACGAAGCGCCGGAATGCAAAACGGACAACGGGGAAAATGCTCAAATGCATGAGATGAACACATATGCGAATGCAATGCACATGATGACATGAAATGAGATGTATGAAAATGAAAATAACACACGGAGACAAAGACCCGAACCCGAGAAATAAATATAACTTAACGCCGGAAACGGCAAGAGTTGGAGTACAAATAGGGAAAGTTACATCCGGGGTGTTACAACACTCCACCACTACGAAAAGATCTCGTCCCGAGATCTAGGACTGAAAGAACTCCGGGTACTCAGAACGGAGGTGATCCTCGCGTTCCCAGGTAGCTTCATGGTCTGAATGGTGTGACCACTTGACTTTGAGAAATTTGATTGACTTGTTGCGAGTCTTGCGTTCAGTCTCTTCGAGAATAGCAACTGGGTGCTCACGATAAGAGAGATCTTCTTGGAGCTCAATGTCCTCGAAGTTGACGGTGCGGTCAGGAGTCTTGAAGCACTTTCGAAGTTGAGAGACATGGAACACGTCATGAACATTTGCAAAGTTTGAAGGAAGCTCGAGTTGATAGGCGAGGTCGCCTATCTTGCTGACAATCTTGAAAGGTCCCACGTATCTAGGGGCAAGCTTCCCTTTGATACCGAAGCGACGAGTACCTTTCATAGGAGAGACATGGAGGTAAACATGATCTCCGATCTCGAAAGCCAAATCACGGTGCTTACTATCATAGTAGCTCTTCTGGCGGGATTGGGCTGCTTTGAGGTTATCACGAATGACTTTGCACATTTCTTCTGCCTCTGTGATTAAGTCATTACCCAGCAGCTGACGTTCACCGGTTTCAGACCAGTTGAGAGGGGTACGGCACTTCCTACCATACAGAATTTCAAATGGGACCTTGCCCGAACTTGCTTGAAAACTGTTGTTATAGGAGAATTCAGCATAAGGAAGACAATCCTCCCACTTCACGCCGAAGGAGATCACACAAGCCCTGAGCATATCTTCAAGAATCTGGTTGACACGCTCGACTTGACCGCTTGTTTGAGGATGGAAAGCCGTGCTGAAGCGGATGTTGGTGCCCATGGCCTTCTGGAAAGAATCCCAAAACTTCGAGGTAAAGGTGCTGCCACGGTCTGAAGAGATCACTTGAGGAATACCGTGCAGAGAAACAATACGAGAGGTATAGAGTTCCGCCAATTGAGATGCACTGATCGACTCTTTGATAGGCAGAAAGTGAGCCACTTTGGTGAGCTTGTCAATGACAACGAATATAGCGTCATTGCCACGCTTGGACTTTGGAAACCCAGTCACGAAGTCCATTTCAATGTGGTCAAACTTCCATTCTGGAATGGCAAGAGGTTGGAGGAGACCTGCTGGCCTTTGGTGTTCTGCGTTCACCCTTCTGCAGACATCACATTCATTCACGAATTGAGCGATCTCGCGCTTCATTCGAGTCCACTAATAAGCTTGCTTAAGGTCCTGATACATCTTCGTGCTCCCAGGGTGGATGGAGAGGAGAGAATTGTGAGCCTCGTTCATGATCACTTTATGAAGTTCACCTTTGGGCACAACAATACGATCCTCGAAGAAGAGAGTGTCCTTGTCATCAAGGCGGTAGCACTTGTACTTGGACTGACTCTTGGCAATCCCGATCTTCACCTTTTTCACCATAGCATCAAGAAGCTAGGCTTGGCGAATCTAGTCTTCTAAGGTAGGAGAGACTTGAAGGTTGGCAAGGAAACCTTGAGGAACAACTTGCAGATTAAGTTTGCGGAAAGCTTCACAAAGCTCGGGTTGATAAGGCTTGAGAATCAGACTGTTGCAGTAGGCCTTTATGCTCAAAGCGTCAGCAATCACATTGGCCTTGCCTGGAGTATACTCAATACTCGGATTATACTCTTGAATCATTTCGACCCATCGAGTTTGCCTGAGGTTGAGATTAGGCTGAGTGAAGATGTACTTGAGACTCTTGTGATCAGTGAAAATGTCCACTTTTCTTCCCAATAGAAGATGTCTCCAAGTCAGAAGAGCATGCACAACTGCCGCCAACTCGAGATCATGAGTGGGCTAGTTCTTCTCATTAGGCTTCAACTGGCGAGATGTATAAGCAACAACTTTCTTCTCTTGCATCAAAACTGCGCCAAGACCTTGGAGAGAGGCATCACAAAAGACCTCGTACGGCTTGGATTCATCAGGCGGAGTCAGAACTGGAGCCGTGACCAATTTCTCTTTCAAAGTGTTGAAATCAATATCACACTCCGGAGACCAAACGTACTTGACGTGCTTCTGAAGAAGATTTGAGAGAGGCTTCGCGATCTTAGAAAAGTTTTCAACGAATCTTCTGCAATAGCTTGCGAGACCGAGGAAACTGCGGAGTTGCTTGACGTTCTGAGGAGGTTCCCAATTAACAATTGCGGATACCTTCTCGGGATTCACGGAAATGCCCTTGGTAGAGATGATATGACCAAGATAAAGAACCTCATCGAGCCAAAATTCACACTTGGAGAACTTGGCGTAGAACTGATGTTCCCTGAGCTTATCAAGAACCAAACGCAAGTGCTTGGCATGATCTTCCTTGTTCTTCGAGAAAACCAGAATGTCATCGAGATAGACCAAAACAAAGTCATTGGTGTAGGCGTTGAAGATGAAGTTCATCATGCGAGAGAACGTCGGAGGAGCGTTGGCGAGACCAAAAGACATGACAGTGTATTCATATGAACCAAAGCTTGTTCTGAAAGCTGTCTTGGGAATATCTTCTTCACGAATGCGAATCTGGTGATAATCCATACGAAGATCAAGCTTGGAGAATACTTGGGCACCTTTGAGTTGTTTGAACAACTCATTGATGTTGGGAAGTGGGTATTTGTTCTTGATGGTCTTCTTGTTCACTGGACGGTAATCAACACAAAGTCGGTCCGTTCCATCCTTCTTCTTCACAAAAAGAACACCACAACCCCATGGAGAAGTACTAGGCCGGATGAGACCCATTCTTTCTTGCTCATCGAGTTGCTTCTTCAGCTCCTTCAACTCTTCAGGTCCGAGCTTGTAAGGACGTTTGCACACAGGTTCCGTGCCAGGTTCAAGTTCAATAACGAATTCAACTGGCCGGTGCGGAGGCATTCCTGGGAGCTCTTCTGGGAAGACGTCTTGATATTCGGAAACAACTGATATTTGAGAGATGGCATCCAATTCACCCTTCTCATTGAGAGAAAACAGACGAATAGTATTATCCCGAGCGGCAAAGATAATTACATCCTCAGACAAATGAGTCAATTGAATCTGCCTGGCAGCACAATCAAGATGAGCCTTGTGCTTAGAAAGCCAATCCATCCCGAGAATAAGATCAATATCTGAGTTACCGAGAACAATTGGGGAAGAAAGGAACTTGTAGTCACCCAATGTGATAGTAACCTCAGGGACGCAGGTGTTAGCTGTCATCTGCTTGCCCGGTGACACAATTTGCAAGGAACTTTGCAGATGCTGATAATCACACTCATACTTTGATGCAAACGGTTTGGAAATGAAGCAATGCGATGCACCCGTGTCAAAAAGAAATTTTGCAGGAATATCATTAACAGGAAGGTTACCCATGATCACATCTGGCGAGTCCTCTGCCTGAGCTGCATTCACCATATTGACCTTGGCGAGCTTGGGGTTATGCTTGACCACAGCTGTACTTGCCGATCTGACAGGAGGAGGAGGAGGAAGACGCCTCTGGTTGAAACACTTGTTGGCATAGTGACCCTTCTGTTGGCACTTGTTGCACGTGACCTCTGAAAGCGGACGGTGATACGGAGCACTCGATCTTGGAGCTTGAGACGAAGTCTTGTTCTGAAAGCCTGGGTTGGGTGGGTGGGAAGAACCACTGCCACCTTTGCTCTTCTGCTGATACGGCTGACGGAACGGAGGAGGAGGAAGCCAAAACTTCTGCTGCTTGGCCACTTGAGTAGAGGAAGGAGTAACATCTCTGACTCGCTTCCTGGAAGCATCACACCTCAACTGAGCAGCCTCTTGCTTCAGTGCCATGTTGTAGAACTAATCGTACCTCAAGGGCTCGAAGAGAACAAGAGCGAGCTGAATATCTTCTCTGAGACCACCCCTGAACTGATATATCATGCTCTTCTCATCAGGAACGTCCTGCTTGGCAAAGCGGGCAAGCTTCTGGAACAATTTGTTATAGTCATAGACAGACAAAGAGCCTTGCTTCAGATTGCGGAATTCCTCACGCTTGCTTTCAACCACACTCTGCGGAATATGATGAGCTCGGAAATCTCGACCGAAATCATCCCAAGTGATAACACGTCCACCTCTGAAATCCTTGTACTGCTGGAACCATTCTGTAGCTTGATCTTTGAGTTGGAAGGAAGCGAACTTCACAAAGTCCTCAGGCCTGACATTGCTGCACTCGAAATGCTTACACAGATCCACCAGCCAATCGTCAGCATCGGTTGCTTCAACACAATTACTGAAAGTCTTTGGCCCGTTAGCAAGGAACTGGTTGAGTGTAGCAAAGTGACTCTGATTGCTGCCTTGATTCCCTTGACTGCCTTGATTGCGCTCTTGAAGAATTTGCATGATCAGCTGAGTGTTTGCATTGGTTGCAGCCATCACAACTTGCCATGCCTCTGGAGGAGGTGGAGGCGGTGGCGGATCAGGATTCGGAGTCGTGCGCGTTGGAGGAGCCATCCTGAAGAGGTTGACCACCATTAGCACATTGACAGAAAATATTGAAGCTGAAACCAACGGAATGAAAATTGCAACATATAGTCTTCACATCCGAACAAAATGAACTAATGCATTCCTCTTCAAATGGTCACATATCCATAAATTGAGAAGCCACGTAGAATTAAGGTAGAGAAAATAAATCAACAAGGTACGGATCAAGAACGAATAATTGGTAAGAAATCCCAATCTCAAACCAATATTCGTGGAAGAAGAACTAGAGCTACTAGAATTCCCACCTATGAAACTCCCGAACCTTACCGGTTATGCAATCAGGTGTTGGGGATACAGGGGAAGCATAATATCTCACCCAAACTAGCAAATCCTACATCCAGCTGTATCCATCCTTCAACACATAACCGAGAAAAACTTCGGAAACCATCTACCTCAACCTTCAAAAAGCATCCGTTATACAAGTTATGGCGATACTCCCGAACTCCCGCCCTAGTACTGGGTGGCGTCGAGGTTATCTCACCAACGAACTGCATAAAAGAGATTTTCGATGTCGGCGAACATATCTCAAGTATTCTGGAATTGCAACGATAAAATTATGATGACAACACCTCAGAGCTCAACTCCCCGGGACACTTCCACTAAACCCCTAACAGGAGGCACCAAGACAGTATTCTCATCATAAGCCATCGGAACAAATCCGAGATACTCGCGTGACCCTAAATTTTTTTTAGTGAAATTTGAGAAGAGAAGAGTCAAAACTCTACGTCAGGATGCCTTACCAGAGCGATGAGGAGACTGGGAAGTAAAAAAGAATTCCTAAGCTCTCCGATATATAATTCCTAAATGACTCAAAACATTTTTCTAGACACAACTCGGCTGCTAAAAACGATCAAGCAATGGGGCTCCTAAGGTCGGGGAAGGCTCTGATTACCAACTTATAACGCCCTCGATGCGGCTATAGCTCCCACGTGTCGAGGCACGACTTAGAGGCATAACCGCATTGAAAGCAATGTCGCAAGTCAGACAATCATTACAACATTCCATGTAAAATATAATAAAAGGGGGAGATACATAGTTGGCTTACACTCGCCACATCACATCAGAGTACATAAATAACATCCATCAAGCAAACACTCATGGCCCGACTACGGCGCCAAAATAGAAGAAAGCCCAACATGCGACAAGGCCCTGAATCGAACCCCAACTAGGCGCCACTACTGATCATCGGGAAAGGAAACATAATAACGCTGAGAGTCCTCGTCAAACTCCCACTTGAGCTCGTACTCGTCACCTGGAGCGAAGTCACCTGGACCTGCATCTGGAATTATAGTATCTGTGAGCCACAGGGACTCAGCAATCTCGCACCCTCGTGATCAAAACTATTTAAGCTTATAGGAAGGGGAAGGCAAGTATATGTGGAGCTGCAGCAAGCGACTAGCATGTATGTGGCTAACTTATCTGCAAAAGGGAGCGAGAAGAGGAGGCAAGGCACGAGCGAGAATCTAGAGGAACAACCTGCGCAAGCATCACTCCAACACCGTGTCCACTTCCCGGACTCCGCCGAGAAGAGGCCATCACGGCTACACACTCAGTTGATTCATTTTAATTAATTAAGGTTCAAGTTATCTACAACCGGACATTAACAAATTCCCATCTTCCCATAACCGCGGGCACGGCTTTCGAAAGTTCAATCCCTGCAGGGGAGTCCCAACTTAGCCCATGACAAGCTCTCACGGTCAACGAAGGAAATAGACCTCCACCCGAGACACACCGATCAGACTCGGCAACCCGGTACAACAAGACAATTCGACAGGTTAAAACAAGACCAGCAACACCGCTTGAATGTGCCGACAAATCCCGATAGGAGCTGCACATATCTCTTTCTCAGGGCACACTCAGATGAGCGCTCCATACAACTAAAACCAAACCCGGAGTTTCCCCGAGGGGGCGCTGCACAGGACTCTAGTTTGGGCCAACACTCAGAGGAGCACTGGCCCGGGGGGGGGGTCAAAATAAGATGACCCTTGAGTCTGCAGAACCCAAGGGAAAGAAAAGGCTAGGTGGAAAATGGTAAGACCAAGGTTGGGCATTGCTGGAAAAGCTTTAATCAAGGCGAACTATCAAGGGGTTCCCATTATAACCCAACCGCGTAAGGAACGCAGAATCCGGGAACATAACATCGATATGACGGAAACTAGGGCGGCAAGAGTGGAACAAAACACTAGGCGAGAGGCCGAGCCTTCCACCCTTTACCAAGTATATAGATGCATTAAGATAACATAGCAATATAATGATATCCCAACAAGTAAATAAATGTTCCAACAAGAAAACGGCCTCCAATCTTCACCTGCAACTAGCAACGCTATAAGAGGGGCTGAGCAAAGTGGTAACATAGCCAATCAACGGTTTGCTAGGACAAGGTGGGTTAGAGGTTGGCATGGCAATTGGGAGGCTGACAAGCAAAAGGTAGGCATCGTAGCATTGGCATAGCAAGAGCGAGCAAACTAGCATAGCAAAGATAGTAGTGATTTCGAGGGTATGATCATCTTGCCTGCACAGTTGTCAGAGTTGACTGGATCCTCACAAGCAAACTCAACGGGCTCCTCGGTAGCGAACTCGCCTCCTGGCTCTACCCAACAAGACAAACAAGCAACAAGGATACAATCAACCATGTGCAAGACCAAGCAATATGATGAAATGATGATATGCTATGCGGGATGCGATGCGGGATGAAAAATGCAAGATATGACAGGAAATGCATGAACCTGGCCCCAACTTGGAAAACCAAGTGTGCCACTGGATAGAGGGGATGAAATCGCTTGAAAACGATATAAAGATCATCGGAATCGGAGCTACGGTTTGGAAATGGCAAGCGTTTTAAGATATGACACCGGTCTGCGATTTACAGCAAGTAGGCATCTAAAAGCAATGAAATGAACATGCTACAGCACCCAAACATGACAACAAAATACATGGCAGGGATGCACACAAGATGCTTAACAAAAGACTAGCACTGAGCTACAGCCAATTCATCCATTATGAGGTTCAAACAAGCATGGCAAAAACGCAAATGCAAAACAGATTCCAGACTTAGTGAAATTAACACTTGTCTGAAATTTCAGATCACGAAGCCCTCTTCGAAGCAGCAAAACAACATGATACATGACCTGATCATGACAAGTAAGAACATGGCATGGAGCTACTCAACAAGCTTAACAAAAGACCCAAAGTGACCTGGGGCCAAAAGGGTTCAAAAAATATACTAACGGGCACACGAACATAGCAAAAACATAATCAGTTTTCAGACTTAGTGAAAACTGAGACATGCTGAAATATAACTCACGAAGGCATGTAAACGAGCTCGATGCACTCACCACGGTGCAAGTCATGGCAAGGCAAGCATACATCCATTAATAAGGCACAAAATACAAGCTAGACATGGCAAGAACAAGGGCATAGCATGCACGGATCAACTACAATAACATCGGCAAAATCGCAAACGAGTTGACGATCTGCCCAGATTCACCACGAAGCAAAAGCAGAGCTCGATTGACTCAAGCTAGGGTGCTTCATAAATGCAAACAAAGACATGGATGGATAGAGCATAACATGATTAACAAAACTCCTTTACTGATCATCCTCAAAAGAGACACGGATCACTAGGAAACAAGCTGAACATATGGCATCATGAACTAAATAATCCCAGACTTAGTGAAAACAACTAAGTCTCTGAAAACAGATATCCCGGTTGCCTCACTTTGCAAGCTTGCACAAGTCACCACACACATCCTAAAAATGCATGGGTTGCACCTCTGGAAAGAAGACAAAATCCTTAACAAAACATATGAAGGACTCACAGGCATATCATGCACACAATAATCATGGCAAAAATGACAAAAGTCTAAGATGAACTAGCAGATCTGACAATTAACTCACGAAGCCTCCTTCTAGCAGCATTTTGGGCATCAAGATGAACTAAAATGAAAATTATGCAACGGAAAGAAATGATGTACTCGTCGAGACGAACATTTTGATATATAATATGCATGAATCGGAGCTACGGATACAAAGTTACGGGGCCTCGAACAGGAGCATATGGAATAAAAAATTTAGGGACTTAGTAAAAAAAACCTCTCTCAGAACAGATCTAGGGTTCCTTTACCCCGCGCGCGAACCGAGGCGGCCGGAGCGGCGCTCGCCGGCGACGGGCAGGGCGGCGGCCGGC
>NC_057797.1:519542060-519608063 GCF_018294505.1 Triticum aestivum | reverse complement strand
GGCGGCCTCGGTGTACGAATGGGGGGGGGGGCGAAGGGTGAGGGGGGAGCCAAGCTTAGGGACGCGCTTGTCCAAAATGTAGGGTAAGTTACCAGCGTACCCCCACCGGTTTTGACACTGCGACGTGGAGCTTCATTTTTGGCTGAGGAGTAGAAGGGGGATTTCATGTGTCTGGGCTGCGGGAGCGATTTCGGATGAGGAGGGAGTTCTCGCGCGCGTCCAAATTTCGGGATAACAAGGCGTGGCGCGGGTTGAAGAAGCGGGAGTTTCAAAGCAGGTGAGACAAAAGATACTCGAGCTTGAAAATTTCGGGATAACAAGGTGCGGATTCCTTGTTCGGCAGAACAAACTTAACGTGTAAAAAACCAATTCATACAAGACATAAGAGAGTCATGTCCCCTTTTACTATATTGCTAGATGCCATTGAAAAAACTACAAGAAAAATGTAAAAAAGATCGGGAGAATAAGATTACCCTGCACAGTACCAAATCGATTAGCACTTCCCTCAACAACAACAAAAAACAAATCAATTCCCACCAAAGAAAGAGTAACGTCCCTTTTTATATGATTACAGATGCCATGATCTCGAATTTCAATTTTTGAATCCACGTTATGTTGAATTCGAACATATAGTTAGGTGACCTTGCGGTTTATAATTGATGTAGTCGTACATTTTGATCTTCCATCATATATGAACATTTTACTCCACCATGTGAACATATATATTGTCGTCTACCATATGGACTAAATTTGAATCAATTTTCCTTATTTGAATACGATTGTTGTCAAGTTATACAATAATTTAAATATTATCTTGATAACAAAAAACATACATATAGCAGTAATCATATTTCACTATGAACTACATGTACCATATGCTCTCCAATTCAAATATTTGTATCCATTTTATGTTGAATTCAAATCATAGTACATTATTGGTCTAGGTAGAGAGATGTTTGGGATAATCTAAACCCTGTTTTCATACATATAATTTTTGGTTGAATTGGGACAAGTTTTGGTATAAGCCTCTTGCAAAACCGAAGATTCTCTCAACAAGCCTCGTGGTTCCGAGAGGGAACGTGTCACCTTTCTGTGCGAAACGATATACGCTGCCTCCCCCCTGATTTTATTTACAGAGGCAACATAGAACTATATGAGTGCCCTATTAAATTTTGGAATTATTTCGGGTTCATTTGGCCTTTTTATACATTAATTGAGTTTCTGGACTTTTAATGTGCATAATCTAAATATAAATTGCATGCACATGCTCCGGTGCACCAAAGTGGGTTGAAAAATCACATGTGTGTCCTTGGTTGAATTTCTAGGTCCCATGGAAGAAATGAGAATGAAATTCAAACATCTGGGCGTCATGACTCAGCCGAGAACATCGAGAAACTTTGAGTTTAAATTCATGTAAATCCAAAACTCGCCTGGAAATCATGAAACTTGGCATGGTGTCATGTCATGGCACTAACACGTTGTGGTAAAAAATTGGGCCGATTTGGAAGCTCGTGGTTCTAAGAGGGAACGTGCCACCTTTGAGTGTGAAACGATGTACGCTGCCCCCCCCCTTGAGTTTCTTAACAAAGGCAACATAGAACTACGTTAGTGCCTTCTTAAATTTTGGAATTATTTTGGGTTCGTTTGTCGTTTTTTATACATTAATTGAGTTTCTGGTCATTTAATGTGCATAAGTCAAATTTGAACTACAAGCACATGCTCTCGTGCACCAAAGTTGGTTGAAAAATCACATTTGTGTCCTCGGGTGAATTTCTAGGTCCCATGCAAGAAATGAGAATAAAATTAAAACATCTGGGCATCGTGGCTCTCCCGAGAACATTGAGAAACTTGGTTTTAAAATTCTTGTAAATCCAAAACACGTCCGAAAATCATGAAACTTGGCATGGATGTCATGTCATGGTACTACCATGTTGTGGTAAAAAAATTGGCCGAATAGGAACATATTTTGGTATAAGCTTTTGCAAAATGAAGCTTCTCTCAAGAAGGCTCGTGGTTCTGAGAGGGAACGTGCCACCTTTGAGTGTGAAACGATATACGTTGCCCCCCTTGAGTTTATTTACAAAGGCAACATAGAACTACATGAGTGCCCTGTTAAAATTTTGGAATTATTCCGGCTTCTTTTGGCCTTATTTACACATTAATTGAGTTTTTGGTCATTTAATGTGCATAATTCAAATTTGAACTACAAGCACATGCTCCCGTGCACCAAAGTTGGTTGAAAAAAAAAATCACATTTGTGTCCTCGGGTGAATTTCTACTCCCTCCTTCCATCTATATAGGTCCTAATGCATTTTTCGATGCTAACTTTGACCAAACGTTAGAGCAATAATATATGACATGCAACTTACACAAAGCATACCTTCAAATTTGTATGTCAAAGGAGCTTCCAATAATATAATTTTCATAGTATACATCTCATGTGCTATTAATCTTGTCAATAGTCAAAGGCTGTCTTGAAAAACACATTAGGCCCTATATAGATGGAAGGAGGGAGTAGGTCCCATGCAAAAAATGAGAATAAAATTCAAACATCTGGGCATCGTGGCTCGGTCAAGAACATTGAGAAACTTGGTTTTAAAATCATGAAACTTGGCATGGTGTCATGTCATGGTAGTACCATGCCGTGGTAAAAAAAATTGGCTGAATAGGAACACATTTTGGTATAAGCTTCTTGCAAATCGGAGCTTCTCTCAAGAAGGCTCGTGGTTCTGGGAGGGAACGTGTCACCTTTGTGTGCATAATTCAAATTTGAAATACAAGCACATCCAGTGCACCAAAGTTGGTTGAAAAATCACATGTGTGTCCTCGAGTAAATTTCTAGGTTCCATGCAAGAAATGGGAATGAAATTCAAAATTCTAGGCGCCGTGGCTGGGTTAGAAACATTGAGAAACTTAGTTTTTTAATTCCTGTAAATCCAAAACACGCATGAAAATAAGGAAACTTGGCTTGGTGCCATGACATGGCACCAACATGCTGTGGTAAATTTGCAGTCCGATTTGCGAAGGCGCACACATTAACAATCAACACAGTCATTTTGGAACAAGTGCTGTCACATTACAATCAGAAACACAAGTATTGTGGAAACCGTGGGCGTTCTACTTACTAGTACCATTTACATGCCGCCACGCGTCCCCATTTTTTATTAGCTAGGAGGCACCGTGCAGGGTAGCTATTTGAGTACGAGAGGCGTGCGATCAGACCCCTGCGCGTGCTTATCGGGAGGGGAGCCCTTTGACCTCCATCTGCCATCCATCTCTCTCCCAAGGTCTCCATTAATGGCACCCGAGCCTCTGTTTAATGGAATGGCTATGTCTCACTCGACTGAGATTTAAGAGAGAAAAAAGAAAATCTGAAAGCACGGATCTTGATGTAAGTCCGGCGGACCTATATAGCATCTACTGTGACTTATAGCAAGACTGATGAATATATAAGGACGACTAATTTGTTTTGATCAAAGAAGGGCTTGCCCCTTCCGATTTTCATTACTGAAAACCACCACAATTCACAAGAAGTTCAGCACAACTCCAGCCTAACACGAAGGACTAAAAGCTACTAGATTGAAATCGCAACATCCCAAGAGGCCAACAAAGGCCAAACATCCGTGCTAGAACCCAACATTTCACAACCGACGACACAATCCACATCCTAAACCGATTATCACATCAAGAGAAACCAGGAAACTAAAGGAAGCCCATCAGCAACTAGAAGAACAGCAACGCCAGGGTCGCCACAGCAAGAGTTTTCTTCATTCCAGCCTCGCAACATTGATCTTTCACAGAAAGATAAGGATGATTAATTGTCTTACATAATTAGAAAGATAATCAAAAAAGCCACATGCGGCTACGCCCGAAATACACAAGGGCAAAAGAAGAAGGAAGACAAGGATCTGGCTCGCTGATCTCTACTTTCTTGATGCATTGCTGCAGGCCGCGGGAACTAGTCTCTGCGGCGAGCGGCGATGAGCTCTTTCGTGTCCTCAAGATGCTGCTTGAGAACATCCAAGGATTCCTCCACCAGCCTTTGGCGCTCGTTGCGGAGCATGTCATTCCCGTCCATAAGTTTCTTGACGATGACGCCGGTCCTCTTCAACAAGGCACTGGTCTCCTCCTGCTGGTCTGCACTTCGGTCGATCTTCTCCCTCAGCAGGTCGCGCTCGGCCCAGAGCCTCTCATTGCCCTCCCTTAGTTGTCGGATGACGCAGGTAGCCTGTTCAAACGAGACTTTCATGTCGTCCTGCAACCTCGCCCAGCCGGAGATCTGATCCATCTGGCTATGGACGATCGAATGCATGCGCCTGTAACAGTCGGTGCCTGCCCACGAGAAATTTTCCCAGGCCGCCGCGGCGCGGTGGGACATCTCTGCTGCTTCCATGGTGCAGCCGAACCAGTCTATTGCATCGATGGCGCGGCGGGACCTCCATGCTGCTTCAGCGGCGCGGCAGGACCTCTGTGCTGCTACTTCCACGTGGCGGGACATGTCGCCTGCTCTCACAGTGAGGCGGGACATCTCTCGTGCTTCCGCTTCCATGCTCGCCTCTCCCTGGTGGCAATCTCTCGACCCACAACTCACGCTGGCCATGGTAGACGCAAGGGAAGGATGCTGAATGACTTGTTTGTTTTTGTGGATGAGGAGTTGAGGAGGAATGTGCAGTCATCTTGGCATACTAGTATTTATAATCGAGTACTAATACACTCCTAAGTGGGAAACCATTTAGGTTGTGATCAGTGTGAACAGGTTTGCAATTCAATATAGCATGGAGTAATTTGGAATGTGACGAGACACAAGCTCAAAATTCATTGACGGTTCTAGTTTCGAAGTGCGGCACTATTCCCGAATGGAGTACTTCTTTTTCTACTCCCTCCTTTCCGGTTTTATAGGGCTTATCTCAAAATTTTAGTTTTTCCATTTTATAAGGCTCAATTTGGTTGTTCACCAACACATGTTCAGATTCCAAGGTGCATTAAATCATTGCACGCAAGTATTAAGAGAAAATTGACCAATGCATGTACTTTATGCATGCATGCATTGCAATTAATGCATTGATAAACATAATTTTTTGAGAAAAACAAGAGCATTAATTAGGTGCTTTTGCAAACTACAAAAAATATTCCACCACTCACCATCTTGGTTGGTGAGATTTTTGAATTAAGCCCTATAAACCGGAAAGGAGGGAGTACTGCTGTGTACGTGTAATAACTGGCACCATCGTATACATATCTTACGGTTAATGGGGTGTTCGACAGGAATAGCCGCGTGGCGAGCTCTAGGCTAGTCTTTTTTCCAGACGCATTAAACCTATCTCTCGGGACTTCTCGTACGCACCATCGTGCCACCCACAAAAACTTGTACTCTGAGTTTAGTAGTACGTTATACAGGAAGAGAAGAGGTGCACGCACGCACTCGTCCTCTCACACACGCGTCTGTTTTTTCTCGAAAAGGAGGATGATGACCCCCGGCCTCTGCATCTGGGAGTCGCACGCGCAAATTATTGAAATATATCAAGTGTAGTGCTTTGATGTGTCGCGTCAACTCGTACATCAACGAGAGGTTTGATTATCCTCTCCCTCGCGGACTTAACTGCACCTGCCTTTGGCTGTATGACAGGTTGGCCACACACCTGTCGGGCCCACCTATCATACATGCAAAGGCAGGAGCGTCCCTCCCTCGCCCATGAGTGTGGTGGCTGGCAAGACTAGGAGAAGCTTTCGCTACACGCTCTCCCTCCCGCACGCGGTGGACATGCAACAGTTCAATCGGTGTTAGATGGCCAGAAGCGTACTGTAGTACTCCTCCAATGCAGTAGTATTCCATCATTGTTCGACTTCCCGAAGAGGCAAAGAGCCAAGCGTGGCCCGAACACTCGTGTGGCAGTTTCATGTGTAGAGTAGTCTAGGATAGCGTGAACCGTGCCTGTAAGCTTAAAATCGTTGGGGTCGGCTCCATGCTATGTGGCCGTCTCAAAGTTTTTAAAAAAATTAAAATAGTCTTCTGGCCCTACCCGAAAACTGCCGCGTGTACTGCCGAGGAAAAGTGCCGCCCTCAACTTTTAACTACGCGAAAATAGTTTGAGCTTGTTCGTTCTATATAAATAAAGTACTTACTGTATGTTTATTCACCCGTGGGGTTGTTCAATGAATGGAGGGGCGGGGAGCACAAGTGAACAATACTGTAGTACTACTAGTAGTAAGTAGGAGTCGTATAGTAGTCACCTTAAATAGAGAGTTTCTTTCCTTTAATGCCATGTACACAAATTGAACACTTGTTGTGGAGAGAAAAAAGATAATCACTCCACTATATATGGAAGCAGGGGCCTGAGCGCTTGCTTTACTAGGGTTGCTCTCTTCATTCTCTCATCCTCTCCAGATATAAACAAGACAACGGTAGCGACATTTTCTCTCTGCTCACCGCTGGTCACAGATCCGGCCGGATCCCTTCGGCCGGTGTGTGTAAAGGACTAAAAGGTGCATCGTTCACGCGGTCATCACCGCCAACGGAGGAAACCCACAGCTGCCAGAGGGGCTCGATCCTCTGCCCGTGCCGTTCTCTCCGACACAGCACCGGCTCGGGAGGTCCTCCGACCCTTCTTCCTCCCTGCCGTATTGTCCGCAGATCCGACCTGCCGCCGTCGACATCCCGGCGACCCTCAGGTATAAGTTCTTCGAAAGCGGCCTTGCTCTACTACCCCAGCTCCCCACGTGTGTGCATGTGCATCTTTTTCTACTCCCATCAGCTCTTCCAAAGCCACCTAAATTTTTAGTATTATTAGAGGTAAAGCTACTTCATGCATTCGAATCTAGGGCTTTGTTCAAACAACGAAGAAAGGGGGGAAAGTTGTAGCATGAATCTAGGACTTGATTCAAAGAGGAAATAATATGGTGAAAGTAGTAGAGACCGGATACCCAACCGGTCTCTTGGTTGAAAAGGGAAATAATGGGAAAACGCAGTACAAACTGGATAAGGAACAGATCTATTATTGGTTGAAAAAAGGATAGAAAGTGGCGACTGGAGGACAAGTCAACAGAGTATGTCCAGGATTAGATTTGCTGCCATCACATAGTAAGAGGTCTCCAGGATTAGATTTGCTGCCCTCACATAGTAAAAGGTCTCAGGATTAGATTTGCTGCCCTCACATAGTAAAAGGTCTCAGGATTAGATTTGTTGCCCTCACATAGTAAAAGGTCTCCAGGATTAGATTTGCTGCCCTCACATAGTAAAAGGTCTCCAAGATTAGATTTGCTGCCCTCACATAGTAAAAGGTCTCCAGGATTAGATTTGCTGCCCTCACATAGTACAAGG
This sequence comes from Triticum aestivum, assembly GCF_018294505.1. Lineage (NCBI taxonomy): Eukaryota > Viridiplantae > Streptophyta > Magnoliopsida > Poales > Poaceae > Triticum > Triticum aestivum. The sequence continues at coordinate 519,600,745 of NC_057797.1, read as the reverse complement.
TCTCCAAGATTAGGTTTGCTGCCCTCACATAGCATGAACAAACTCGACATCACCACTTTATGCCTCCTTGTAGGTACATTGTGCTGATGCGTCCACTGTCGCATGTCCTTATACCAACCTTTTGCTGTTGTTAATGTAAGGGCACATGTAAAATGAAGCGATCACACTGTTACCTTAGGGACATGTCTAACCGGTGTTATTGTTAATCTAATGCCTCCAGTGATAAGATGCAATTAAACTGTGTTACAAATGGCACTCCTGCTGTTTTCCCTAGTATGATAAGTAAGTTGCTCCTTTACGCTGCTGAGTGTCCTGGTGTCCCCACGGTCCCATGCCCTTAAACCAACTCTTTAGCTGCTGTTGATTTACTGTGTCTGGTAAACAAGCAATGCCACCATTAAAGTAATCCCATATTTGAGGAATCTCATTGTTGATCGTAATGCTTCTGGTAACATGAAGCATTACTGATGTTTTAAATTTTCTACTGTCCTTGCGTGATTGCCATGAACATAATTAAGATGCTTCTTTTCATTTTGTATATGTTTCGTATATTCTTATTGACCAGCAACTGTTTACTTTCTATCTTTTTGTGCAGATAGGGATATCCATTTCACCTTGTTGCTATTGTGACCTTTTGGTGAACTACAGAAAACACTTTTTTGGAATGAGTGTCTTGTGCAGTTCAACTAAAATGTCACGTGGGCAACATCTCTCATTTTTGGTGGAACTGCACAAAATGGTGATTGGAGTTTCCAAAATCTCCGTCAAGTTCTGCTGGTAATCTCGTGCAACATTTTATTAGCCTTTGCAATATGGAGCCGTCACTGTCACCACAATGGCAGTTTATTTTAGTGGAACTACACAAAAGGATAAGAAAATTATAGTTGCACCTTACATGAGCCGGACAACCAACCTTAATGTTCCTCAATTTTAGTGCAACTACTAAAGAAGAACCTGCTAGCTCACAAGAGCAAGTACTTCTTGCTAGCTGAATGATGCAATCTTTGCTTCATTTCAGGTGAACTACAAAAAAAGGCGCATGAATTGAATCATGGAACTCCAGGCAGACCTCATCCAAGTAGAGCTGGAGGTTGAGTTCAAGGAGGCTGCTATTAAAGCGAAATCATGCTCTCCTATCTCCTTGTTTGTGCTGTGCAAACATGCTGTGCAAACAGGAATACTCAACTACAGATGTTGTGACGGTCAAGAGCATTCGCCAAGTTCTTCGATTGTATGAAATGGCTAGCCAAGATGGATTTAATCCTGATATTCACTTTATCAAAAGGCTCTAATGGGTTGGTTCTGAATCTTGCAAGCTGGGAATCAGTGAGATGTGTAGGCATCTTTGTTGTACTTATTATTTGAATCTTATTTGTTAGTTCTGAATCTTGCAAGCTGGGAATCAATGAGATGTGTAGGCATCTTTGTTGTACTTATTATTTGGATCTTATTTGTTGGTTCTGAATCTTGCAAGCTGGGAATCAATGAGATGTGTAGGCATCTTTGTTGTACTTATTATTTGGATCTTATTTGTTGGTTCTGAATCTTGCAAGCTGGGAAACACGGCATGATGATGCAGAGGACAACAACCATAATAAACAGTTCAAACTTGGTAGTATTATCTTTGTGAAAGTGCGACAAATGTGCTGATCGTGTGCGTCCTGAGAATAATAATTCTAAGGGACAATTCCATTTCTGCCCCTAACTGGAACCCACTACTCAAATTTGCCCCTAATTTCAATGTGTGCTCAAATTTGCCCCTCTGCCGCTAGTTGCCCTTATAGAAATGCCCTTCTGCGCCATTACCGTCTGGTTAAACAGCTTTGACCATCTCGAAAAAATAGCAAAAAAAGTCAAAAAAATCTGAAATTTTGTGGGATCGAAGGTACTCAGGTTCGCAAGGTGTGTGCAAATTTTCATGTTGTTTGGACATTCTAGGAGCTCATGGGGAAGGAAAAACAGTAAATATTTACGCGTGTGAACCGTAAATTCAAAAAATAGCAAAAAAATTCAAAAAAATATGAATTCTTTTGGCATCCAAGATGCTTAGGTGTGGAAGGTGTGTGATTTTTTTTTATGTTTGGACATTGTAGGAGCTCTTGGAGAAAAAAATAAAATTTGTCTTAGAAAAAACTTGTAAAAAATACACTATTTTTGTTTTTTTGCGAGAGCTCCCCGCATGTCATTTTATAACAAAATTTTGCACACGCCTTGTGCCCCCGAGCATCTTTGATGCCAAAAAATTTCATATGTTTTTGAATTTTATTGCTATTATTTTTGAATTTACTATTCAAAGATGTACAGATTTATTGTTTTCCTTTGCCACGAGCTCCTGGTATGTCTAAATAGCATGAAAATTTGCAGCACCTTGCGCACATGAGTAGCTTCAATCGCACAAAATTTCAGATTTTTTTTGATTTTTTTACTATTTTTTTCGAGATGGTCAAAGTTGTTTGACCAGACGGTAACGGCGCAGAAGGGCATTTCTATAAGGGCAACTAATGGCAGAGGGGAAAATTTGAGCACACATTGAAATTAGGGGCAAATTTGAGTAGTGGGTTCCAGTTAGGGGCAGAAATGTAATTGTCCGTAATTCTAATTGTTGTGCATGTTGATCCTGTGGCACTGATAGAACGAGCGAATGGATTGCTTGTTTTAAGTATAAATTTCTATTAAAGCTAATTAAATTTAAGTAAAGTGACCACTAACTCCTGTTATTACAGTACCAATACAGACCCGCTCGTGAACCGACGTGTGGCTGAGGGTTCATCTTCTGCCGGGCGTGCAACGGACGAGGGAGGGGTAGTAACTATTGTCGCCTATACACACTCAGCTTACTATTGAATCCAGTTCCCCAAGAGCTGAAAAACGAACTGCTGCCGCCGCCTACACACTCGTTCACTCGAAGAGACTCCAATGGCAATCCGAGGGGTGAGCCTGCTGGATATGGACTTCAGCAAGGAGTTCCCCTTTGAGTTCGCCGTTCAGTTCTATGGCTGCACCAAGTTGAATGTGATGTACACCAATGATACAGACTTGGTGAAGCTCTGCCTCGCCTTAGTCCTATGGCTACACCAGGTTCTGGAGCATTCGCCCGTTTCATCGGCAGCGCTGACTGCACCTTCGCTACGGTGGAGAGAAGGAAGAACGCGACGATTCAGCCATCTGGTGCAACAAGCTTGTTGACATCGAGAAGCAATACAAGATCATCAGCAACGGGCAGGAGAAGGACTCCGTGGTTGACCATGCTGAGACCATCATCGACCCCTGATACACCAACATCAAAGAAGACGACCTGAACACGTGGGAGGTACCTCTGAATCTAGCCTACATAACCTACGCGGCCAAGGACACATACGCATGCTACGACATGTACATGCAGATATTGGACATGAGGGTGTGTCTGCTTCCCGTAACCGACGAGTACACGGACAGCCGCAGCGCCATGATCAAGCGTGCCAGGAAGGTCTAGATGTTGTACTTTATCTGTTTATAAGCACCTTTATCATCTGAGTGTTTCATGCATTAGCCTATGTGTCGTAATTATCTGTTTTGTCCGAAATATTTCTTTTAAGAACCCATTAATCTGATTGCTTTTTTAGTGGCTATTTGCTTATGTATGTAAACTAGTTCACTTGTCCGTAAAAAAACTAGTTCACTCGGCTGCCGTGCTTTGAATCTCCTTCCTCCCAACATATTCCCCTCCTCAGGTGGACCTAGTAGGTCTCTGAATTTTCTCCCACTTTCTTTTTCGATGTAAACCAAGTTTTCTCCCAGTACTTTCCCCTAGAACCAACTCAACTGTCCCATGTCTAGCCTAAAAAATAATAATACCCCACGTACTATTAACTCATCAAATTAAAATGATATTTTATTTCGTAAGTTGAAAGTTCTTACAAAATAATAATAATAATTGTTTATATATAACTTGTCAAGTTAACTCCTAGTGATTGCGTACATAAGCTTGCAAAGATTTTACTGACGTGCAATCATGTGTTTATGTTTTTATAACATTTCTCCATCTAGCTCAACATGATATTTTCACCCAGCCCAGCAAGTCCGCGGATTTCGAGAAAAATGCAAATGGGATTTAAATGGGCTGCATAGATGCTACATCATTGTTTCACCGAGCCCGCCAAATGGACTAAAAAACAAATGGACTGGCTGACATGTGGGCCAGTAGGTCGAAGCCTAAGCAGGCGTTGGATTTACATCCAATGGCCGACATTCTTCTTCAATCTCTCGTCTTCTTCCCCCAGTGCTGCCGGAACCGCCTGCTCTAGCCTTCGGCGTCCAGCGGCGTTGTTTTGCGCTCCTCAGTGAAACGCTACCCCGCCGAAGGCCAGGCCATCCCTCCACTCCGCACCTCCTGTTATTCTCTGCCGAGTGTAGGCCCACCCCACACCCGAACCAGTCAAGTTTCCCACTCCTCTCCGTCTGCGACTCCACTGTCGCGTCTTCCCCATCTCTGGGTCATTCCAGTCTGGGGCCTCGCCGTTGTCCACCTCCTCGGTGCACTCGGCGCGGCGTGGTCAACATACGAGAGTCATCGGAAGAGGACTATACGTGGAGAGCCTAACGGCTGGGACCCACAGGTCCATGGTCGCACGCAAAGAAAGTTCCTCCTTATTACGCACTGTACGTGCAATGTACGTGGGAAGGGCTTCTGTATTTCACGAAAAAAACGTCCCCCTGCTGACAGGTCGGACCCACCAGCTATATCTTCGCATGCAAGGAAGTGCCTCCTTATTATGCACCAAAGAATGAATACTCCCTGCTAGCTGGGACCCACCATAGTGGGTGGCTGACTTGTGGGCCTACTAAGTTGACGAGGACGGAGGGCTTTGTCAACTTAGTCAATATGAACGATTCTAGATCCAGTGACCGTATGATGTTCATCCAACGACCATAGTTCTTCTTCAACCTTTGGTCTTCTTGCTCCAGCCACCCAAAGCAGCCCCGGTCATGCCTCTCGTGGCCGGCTGTGATGCCGAGGAGGCCTCACCGCCCCCTACTACTCCCACTGCTGGCCCAGGGTATCCCTCTACTCACCCACACCCCTATTATTCTGCTGTGACAGCAGCCTCACGCCACAGTCGAACCAATGAACCCTCGTACTCCTCTCCGCATGGGCATCCACTGCCGCGTCTTCCCCGGCTCCGTGTCGTCCCCTTCCCAGGCCTCGCCGTCGTCCACCGCCTTGGTGCTCTCGGCGCGGCGTGGTCAATGTGGTCAACCACGGACTTCCATCGGAAGAGTATTGTACACGGAGAGGCTGACAGCTGGGTCCATGGCCACAACCCAGTTTTTTTGTGATTTTCCAAGTAAGTCGCTTTGTCAGGCCTGTTGGGCTGCAAATCTTTCAAGACGAGGAGAGCTTCATTCGGCTGGCCGAGAAAATGGTCTACCAGTAATGAGAAATGGGTTGTACATTTTTAAAACACATCAAACCGGCAATTAGTTTCAAATATCTTTTTTTCATTTCGAGATTTTAAATTACATTAATTTTTATGCGTGGAGAATTTGCTGGATTTTATATTGGTATACATTTATTTTTAAAACCAGTTTGAATGTGAGTCAAAATTTCGGGATTAAAAACAGTTCGGACCGCACCGGAATATGCAAAATTTCGTATAATATTTTAACCGTGGCCACAATATGGGCTGTAATGCTAACAAAAAGAATATGGGCTCCAAAAAAACCTTAAGAATTAGCAAATGGGCTGTAAATCATTAGAAATAATGGCAGATGGGATGTATGCTGTTTTCCACAGATTTGAGGCTTTCCTAAAAAAAGGTTGACGCACAAGCAGTGACTGTTGGATGTCCATCGAACGGCCGTCGTGCTTCTTCAATCTCTGCTCTTCCTGCTCCAGCCACTCAAACAAGTGCCGGTGGTACTGCCTGCTCCCTCCTCCCTGCGGCTGGCTGTGCTGCTGCGCAGGCCTCACCGCCCCATCGTACTCCCATCGCTGGCCTAGCCATCCCTCTACTCACCCACACCTACTGTTATTCTCCAGCGACGGCAGACGAACCAGTAAACCCACGTACAGTCGTACTCCCCTCCGCGTGGGAAACAACTGCCGAGTCTTCCCTGCCTCCGTGTCGTTCCCTTCCTAGGCCTCACCGTCGTCCATCGCCCTGGTGCTCTCGGCGCGGCCTGGTCAACGTGGTCAACGACCGACATGCATCTGAAGTGGACTCTACGTGGAGAGGCCGACAACTGGGTCCACGGCCGCACGCAAGGAAATGCCTCCTTATTACGCGTAAAATAATGATTCCTCCACCTGACATCAGGGACCCACCGAAAGGGCCTCTGTATTTTGCGAAAAAAACATTACCGCCGCTGACAGCTCGGACCCACCAGCTATATCTTCGCATGCAAGGAAGTGCCTCCTTATTACGCACAAAAAAATGAATACTCCCCCTGTTAGCTGGGACCCAGTATAGTGGCAGGCTGACTTGTGGGCCTACTAAGTTGACGGGGACGGAGGGCTTTGTCAACTTAGTCAATATGCACGATTCTAGCTCCAGTGACCGTACGATGTCCATCCAACGGCCGTAGTGCTTCTTCAACCTCTGGTCTTCTTGCTCCAGCCGCCCAGACCAGCGCCGATCGTGCCTCGTGTTCCTGCCTCCCGTGGTCGGCTGCGATGCGGCGGAGGCCTCACCGCCCCCTACTACTCCCACCGCTGGCCAGGCCATCCCTCTACTCACCCACACCCCTCGTTATTCTGCGGCGACGGCAGGCTCACACCGCAGCGAACCAGTGAACCCTCGTACTCCTCTACATGTGGACATCCACTGCCGCGTCTTCCCTGGCTCCTCGTCATCCCCTTCCTAGGCCTCGCCGTCGTCCACCGCCCTGGTGCTCTCCGCACGGCATGGTCAACGTGGTCAAGGAACGGCTTCCATCAGACAGCGGGGACCCACCGGACGGGCCACCGTATTTCACGAAAAAATGTTTGCCCCTGACTGTTGGGACCCACCAGCTACATCTTCGCACGCAAGGAAGTGCATCTGGGCAAAAAAACGATTCACCCCCTGACTGCTGGGACCCACCAGCTACATCTTCGCAGGCAAGGAAGTGCCTGACAGTCGAGACCCACCTGGTCGAAGCATACGTAGTGTTGTCATTCTGGTCACGAACGTGTACTAAGGGAGTCCTGGATTAGGGGGTCTCCGGACAGCCGAACTATATCCTTTGGCCGGACTGTTGGACTATGAAGATACGAGATTGAAGACTTCGTCCCGTGTCCAGATGTGACTCTACTTGGCGTGGAAGGCAAGCTAGGAAATACGGATATGTATATCTCCTCCTTTGTAAACCGACCTTGTGTAACCCTAGCCCCCTCCGGTGTCTATATAAACCAGAGGGTTTTAGTCCGTAGGACAACATACAATCATACCATAGGCTAGCTTCTAGGGTTTAGCCTCTCTGATCTCATGGTAGATCAACTCTTGTACTACTCATATTATCAAGAATAATCAAGCAGGACGTAGGGTTTTACCTCCATCAAGAGGGCTCGAACCTGGGTAAAACATCATGCCCCCTGCCTCCTGTTACCATCCGCCTTAGACGCACAGTTCGGGACCCCCTACCCGAGATCCGCCGGTTTTGACACCGACATTGGTGCTTTCATTGAGAGTTCCACTGTGTCGTCGCCGTAAGGAAGGATGCCTCGTCTCGTTGTTAAAAACAACATTACCGCCGGGGGAGCCCTGGCTGTTGGCCAAACTCTCCGGCTTGGCAGTTTCATCATGACCGCCCGTTCGGCCGCTGCACCGACGATGACTTCTCGGGTCATCGAAAACAGCCTCCACGTCGGCTCGGAATTCGCCGAGCAGATGGATCCAATGGAGCTCTCTTCCCTAAACGAGCTCTTGGATCGCATCATCGCCTTGGGAGTCGCTACGGACTATGATCAGATTGGGCTTAAACCCGATCAAAGGGAGATTAACTCTCCACCGGTCACCCACCATATTGCGGTGGTGGAGGAACAATGCGGCGATTCTTCCTCTATCTTGAGGACTAACTATGTACGGATTCCTGAGCTCTCCGAGCCGGATACCCATTTGCGGGAGGACATCACCCAAGCCCTTAACCTAGAGTCAGGCAGCAGGCCAGACTTATCGGGAAACACTCCGGAATCCGAACTTCCAAGATCGGAAACTCCTCGGCCCCTGGGTCTCAGATCGGGTAGGGGTTCAGACTCAAATCCACCCACCCACCCAGGCATAAATGATCTTTCCCACATCAGGCAAGAGCCCCATGAAATAGTACATCATTATTGGGCCAGATTCCTCCTTGTGATGAACATGGTTAAGGACTGCCGTGAGGAAGACGCAGTCTCACTTTTCTGCAATAACTGCACGGACAAGGGAATCCTTAACTCCATAAGTCGCCGTGACATATCACGCTTCGCCGACTTGGCGTCCATAGTACGAAAGTACTGTGCGATGGAAAGCGCCTGGAAAACCGAAACGAAATTTTGGGATAATCCGACTCCAAATATACACCTAGTCCGAAGTAAAAGGGTGCACTATCATAAGACACCCAAGTTAATTACAAAGAAGCAAAAACCCTCTACAGAGCGTGGAACCGTATTGGAGGGATGGCTCAATGGACCCTGCAAAATTCATAGTACAGCGGATACCATACCAACACATAGCCTTAGAGCATGTTGGATACTCCGGCAGGTGGCCAAAAGCGGCAAGGATCTTCTCATCCCAGATGCCACAGAGCACCATCCCAGAGATAACAATACTGTATTAACAGTCTTTGAGACCTTCGCATCAAATAATAGGCACAAACGAACACTCCGCAACATTGCCAAAATCTGCCATGTGGCAGCAATAAATCCATGGAATGACACGGCTATTACCTTCAATGCCAGTGACGAACCTAAATTCCGAACAGCCCGGGCACCAGCTGCACTGGTCCTCAGTCCAATTGTGGACGGTTTTCGACTCACCAAAGTACTCATGGATGGCGGCAGTGGATTAAACCTCATCTATGAGGAAACTCTTCAAAAAATGGAAATAGACTGGAATCGCATTGAGCAAATCAGCACAACCTTCATAGGAATCATCCCCAGTCGGGAAGCACGCTGTGCTGGGAAAATCACACTAGATGTGGTATTCGACATTCCAAGTGGCTCCGTTCAGTAGTGAATACCACGCCCTTTTAGGACGGGAGGCGTTCACGATTTTCCAAGCCATACCCCATTATGGGTACATGAAGCTCAAAATGCCCGGGCCCAACGGAATCATCACTCTCGCTAGTGATCCGGACACAGCACTCCGCGCCGAAAACAAAATAGCCGCATTGGCCCTCGAGGCATTATCCGAAGCCCTTTCGGCCGATGAATTAACTGCGCTATGCTCCAAAGTGGACAGGGACGACATGATACTTGACAAGAGATCCAAGTCCATCTCTTTTAAACTAGCAGATGAAAAAGTCAAATTCCAAGTCCACCCAACATGCCCTACTGTCAGGACCCCGATTCCAAGTCACATCGATCTAGCTGGTAACACCTCATATCACTTTGCGGCCTCACGCATGGTATCGCCACGGGTGTCGCCTTACCATGGCCCGGGACCGTTTGAGCCTTTTGGGTCACGAATATGATAGTGTCGCTAGCATCCATATGACAGAGAACCCGGGGCGACATGACTAGTCGTGAACCCAAAGTGGCACTAACTTACAGGGACAGGCATACATGAATCAACATCGAGCATGTCGGTCAGCAGTGTGCGAATCCGGGCTGTAGCACTGGGCTAACAGGACTCCGGTGAACCGGGCTGTAGCAGGCTAGGCAGGACTCCGGATGTCACTGCTTGACATTTCCCTGAAGGGACAGACACAGGAACGAAGTGAATCACATGCCGGCCAGTCAAGTGTTCCGGAGCAGTAGTGTTGGGCTAGCAGGACTCCGGTGAACCGGGCTGTAGCGGACTACTATGGCTCATGGAAGCACAAGACTACATTTCCCCATAAGAGGGCTACCAAGGATAAACAACTAGGTTGTCGGATCCCACACATACCAAGCATTTCAATCATACACACAATATGCTCAATATGTGCAATACAACATGGCATCACAACAAGACTCTACAACTCAGAGTATTTATTCATTAGGCTCCGAGGAGCGAGATATTACAAACATGGGTCTCATGACCCAACATACAGAGCATACAAGCAACAAGCACATGCGGAAGCTTAACTTGTCTGAGTACAGACAACTACAAATGAAGAAGGCTCAAAAGCCTGACTATCTACAAGACCCTCCCAAGGTACAAGATCGTAGCTGAGGTATCAAGCTAAACGTCGAAGTCCACGTGGAACTACTAGCGAGACTGAAGTCTCTCTGCAAAACATAAATTAAGCAAACGTGAGTACAAATGTACCCAGCAAGACTTACATCAGAACTAACTACATATGCATCGGTATCAACAAAGGGGGTGGTGGAGTTTAACTTCAGCAAGCCAGCTTTGACTCGGTGGCTAACCTGAACTACGACTGCAAGTAACTCTTTTGAGGTGGCGCACACGAGTCCACAAATTCACCATACCAATACACCACTATGGATCCGCTCCCATCTCCCTACGAGAACGCCATCCATAGCACTCATGCTTATCTTGCGAGTTTTAGAGTATCCACTTTCACTTGTCTATGAACTATGCAAGGGGTCCAAGTTTCCATATCTGAGGAATCCGGCTATTCGAATAGATAATGATAACCCTGCAGGGGTGTACTTCTTCACACACGCTTTCACCACTTATCGCCCTATACACGTCATGTACCTCGGCAACCTTCAAGCGGAAGCCGGGCGAGGGAGTCGGCCACGACCTGACTAACCAACAAGTCTCTAGTCCAGGTTTATCGCCTATTCGGGTTCCATCCGCAAGGAGATCCGGCCGGGGTGTCGCTCATGACCCCAAACGATGTGTGCAGGGTTCCCAAGCCCACCATCCGGGTGCCACTTGGTACACCGTGCCACTGTGCCTAGTCTGTCCCAAGCCCACCTGTACCGGGTGCCACTTGGTAGACTACTAACACTACCTACAAACACCAGAAACTAGTTGCAACTCCTGGACAGAGATCGAGTTGATTAATAAGCCGAGAGGGGCCGAGTTACCGGAACCCAATGTGTGGTAGTAACTGTTCATGGATCACAAACACAGAACTCAGTTCCTGAGAACGGCTGCAATGAGACAACCCACCATGTACTCCTACATGGCCTCTCACCGCTACCTTTACCAAATTGTGTTCACACACTTAGCTCTCAACGGTAGGACATGTTCACCACGTTCCAATTCATTCTCGATGAATCAGACCTGACCCAACTCTAAGCAGTAGCAGGCATGACAACAAGCATGAATGAGTAGGCACATCAGGGCTCAAACAATTCCTACTCATGCTAGTGGGTTTCATCTATTTACTGTGGCAATGACAGGTCATGCATAGGAAAGGGGTTCAGCTACCGCAGCATGTAACAGTTGAAACGTTGCTGTCCTAATGCAGTAAAAGAGAGCAGGAGCGAGAGAGTGGGATTGTATCAGAATGACCAAGGGGGTTTTGCTTGCCTGGCACTTCTGAAGATATCATTGGGTCTTCAACAGTGTCAACGATCACAGTGTCGGTACAACATCTACTGAAGGGGGGGACAAATACCGGCAAACAAGGAAGAACACAATCAATGCAATGCACAATATGATGTATGATCATGACATGGCAATATGCTGTGATTTGAACTAATGCAACTAAAACCAGAAGGGTTTGAGCTAATTTGAACCAAGGGATCAAATTCAAACTCAAGTTATGAATTTATAATGTGCCTTATCATGTTTTGATCTATACAGCAAGGTTAAGTTGATTTGTCATGCATGAAACCAACATAAATGGATATATTGGATTTTTCTGATAATTTTTCATATATAATTTATCTTATTTGGAGTTACGGTTGAATTTCTATGATTTTTCAAAGTTTGCAACATTTTCTGAAATAAATAAATCATTTAAGATTTATTTAAATTCCAGTAAGGGATTACTGTGTCAGCATGACGTCTGTGTGACATCAATAGGTCAACTGAGCTGTTCTGGGTCAAACTGACCAGTGGGTGCCACTGGTCAGTGACACAGTGCTGGCCAGGGTCACTGACAGGTGGGCCCGGTCAAAGTTAACTAAGTCGAAGTCAAGCTGACACGTGGGGCCACAGTTATTAGTTAAAACTAATAAGAAACTAAACTAGTGTTTATTAAGGGCATGGGGCCCATATGTAAGTGGGTCGGTGGGTTAATTTGCGGCGTCATTAGCGTTTAGTGATGGTGCCACGTCAGAACCGCCGACGGTTAGACGACGGCGACGAACCAGAGCGGCGGTGGCTCACCGGAGTGGCGCTAGGGGCAGCGGTGCGGTGCGCTGAGGGCACTAGGGAGGAGCTCTTGCTCGTCCGCATCTAAAGGACTGGACAAGAGGCTGCGGGGTGGCCAGGAGCAGCGTCGGCGGCGAGCGAGGCGGTGACCGGAGCTACGGCTCCATGGGCACGAGGACTGCAGCGCGCTAGCGAGCGAGCTGATGGCTGCGTTGGGCTCCGGGGAGCTCCCTGAGCATGCCTGCGTGCTCGTGTTAGCCAGGCGGGGTTGCTACCGACGGTGATGATGGACGCAGCGCCGATGAGCTTTGGTGACGGCGGGGAATGGCACTACGGCATGGGGGCGAGCAAATGGAGAGAGGGGAGATGCGGCGGAGCTCACAATGCATCCGATGGCGTCGTCGGTGAGGTCGGGGACTGTCGGGTTGCAGAGGACGAAGACGGCGCCGATGGCGGCCATGTTGTGCTCCTCTGGTTGCTTTCGATGATGGGGACGCGTACGAGGTCGGCGTAGAGCTCCCGGGCATGGCAGCACGACAAGGGGATGGCGATGGCCACGCGAGCGGCAGCGGTGGCCGGCGGGGCTCTCGGGTGGTCGCGGGGAGCAGGGGATGGAGGGGGAGAGAGGCACCAGAGAGGCGGGGGAGTGAGGGAGAATGTGCTGGGCGTCTCGAGGCGCTCGAACGAGGGCGGGGGAGAAAGCAGGAGGTGGAAGCAGGAGGTGGAGCTCAGTTGCGCGCGCGTCGACACGGCGTCGTCCTCCTGGCAGAAGCTAGGAGACGACTGTCAAGGTGGGTTGGTAGGCTGGGCCAAATGGGCCAGCTCCAGGTAAGAAAGGTTATGTTTCTCTCTTTTTACTTTCTGTTTTGTTTTGTTTTCTATTTAATCTCTTTTGCCACTATTTTCAAATAGAACAAATCCAAAACCAGTGACAAAAATCCACTGAATATTTATATGTTGCACAGTGGAGTTATCCAAAAGCACATAAACTCATTCAGAGTTATTTGAAATTATATTCCATATGTTAAGAATATAAATCCAAATCCAAATAAAATATTGATTTAAAATCAGAGCCCAAATAATTCCTTAGAAATGTTCCAAAATTTTGGTTTGATTTATAACTCTTTCCAAAATTCTCAGAACTATTTCTAGGGTATTTTGGATTCACTGATTACAATTTTAGGGTTCTTGCCCCTTTATTAAAATGATTTCTGAGGCTTTCAGCTTTCCCCAATTCAACTTTCAGAAATTTAAACATGATGCAAGCAAGATGCAAACACTAGGCAGCACCAGAAGCTAGGGATGTGACAGCTCACCCCTACTAAACAAGAATCTCGTCCCGAGATTCAAGTCATGAGGTAAGAAGATAGAGGGACACAAGCTAACACAATCTTCATGATCCAGATGTCTTTCTCGAGGATGTTGATTCATTGCATCACCTTGATCTCGACATCTTGCTTTGAGAACTACATCCAACATGACAACGAGTAGAAAGGGAGAATTTAAGAAGAATCGACCTTCCTGAGGTTCGAGCAACTTAGGATCATCTTAATGATCACAAGATCAACTCATGGAGTGAGACATAGAAACATCTCTGGAGCTGAGAGGCAAAACATGCATCAGGAGGGATGGAAGAAACAATTTGACGAGAGTTTCAAAGTAGCAAGGAAAAATTGCCATGATTCCATAACGGGGCACCTCAGGAAAGGTGACTCGTGGAATTATTCCCTTAAGTGGCAAAAATAATTACTTTTGATACAAAGATCATTGAAAGTCTTCATACCAGCCTGAGGAAATTCACAATTGATTGTTTAAACGAAGTCAAAGAATGGCATACTCAGACCAGGATGGATGATGTGGACTACCTTGTGGAAGACAATGCAATGAGTGATTTTTTTGCTTATCATCAGAGATAGATGGGACCCATGGTAAGTCCACTTTTGAGGATGATCCTGAACAACAACTACTGAGGTGCAAGCTGGGAACAAAATGCAAATGTTGGGAATGATTCTGGTAACTGGGGAAGAACTCAATAGTCGAGAGTGTTTCCAATGTTCCAATGGTTATAGAATCATCGGAGAAACTGAGAGCACAAGGATCTCTAAGGAACAACTTCAAGAATAAGTCATGTGAAATCCTCATGGGAGGTGACCAAACGGCTTAATCAGGATACTACAACAACAGTGCTTCCAGCTAGGTGTGTCCACTTCACTGGAACCTATATCATAGTTCTCGGAAGAAGTTCCAACCATCATATCTGCCTGAGATTCAAATTTGGTTGGTAACAGGATAATTTAGACAATGTGTATGGAAAGAAAATTTGCAACACAAACCGACGAGATGACGTTGCAAGATTCTTGGGAAATGAACTATGATCGTAAGCCCCAAAACATGAGCCGTTTCTGCTACATACATGTGAACACACTGTTCCAGACAAGCATGACCATGTAGTAGTGTTATAATAAAACACTACCGAGTTTAGGTGGGGAACCATCAACGAGGATATCGGAGTCTTGTGCATGATCTAGAATTGACACAACAGACTCCTTTTCCTTGAGCAAATCGATCAGTGGCTTGGTGTGCTAGGGAATACATATGGAGTGGAGGTAATTAATCTACCAAACCATAGAATACATTTGCACCTGCATAAATGACTTGGGATGGTACCAGAGGAAATAGAAACAAACCTTTCTCAAATTCATGGCGGCAACTTACACCTAATGCACGTGAACTTGGACAAAGTCACTTCTGTCATCCAAACATATACTTCATGAACGGGGCATGAATAAAATGCTTACACAAGTGTTCAACACTAGGTTGATGTTCAACATGAATCATGGGGGAGACAAAATGCTGTTGATGGGCTCAATAGCAACTCATTGGAATTTCCATATTGCTGGACTTCCACCATCATGTGAACATGGTGATAGCATTGGTCAGACCAAAAGATGTAATGGTGTATGCTCGACGGATGAACCACGAGTAAGACAACATTACGAACATCGTTGGTTCTGATTTGACTTGATGATAGCCCATACTCAAGTCAAAGTTTTGACAAGACAAATAGATCCAAGAACTGATCATGAGGACCAATCGATGAAGATATCATCTTTCTTCAACACACACACAACACACAAGGATATCCCTTTGGAGATGAACTAAGCGGGACAAGCTTTCATCTTCCAACTCTCCAAGTTGTTCTCTAGCTCAACCAACTAGCTCAGGGATATCCTACGCAGGTTCTTGGAGAAGGGTGGCTTATAAGAAAACCAACTTGATCGCAAGCTCAACATAAATGGCCAGGGGGAAACCTGGTGATACTTCCGAGAAGATAATCGGAAAATCACGAACCACCGATATGTTACTAAGCTCGAGAACAATCTTGCTTTTCAGACAAGACGATATGATAAAAAGAGCAAGGGATTCAATCCTAACTCAAAGATCGAAGAGTGCACCAGAAATAAGAACAAGGTAGCACGATCAATCCTTGAATAGTGTTTCGATAACCAACACGCTAAGAATGATATTAGTTTCCATTAACTACCAAGCAACACGGTTGCTAGGAGTATTGATTTCACACATCATGGTTCACTTGCCGGCATTCCGGTTGCGGCAACACGGGACCGAGGAATGAAAAATGATGGCAAGAAGTATCACTGCGTCAAGAATTCATGAGAGATGGTATAATTCTCATGACAATCCTGACATAAAGGGGGTAATACTTTAGGGTAGAACAGAGCAAAAGCTGGATTGGCATTTGATCTGCAGAACACAACTACTTTGACCCAATCCTGGATATGGACGAGGTACTTGAGTTTGTTTCTCCTAGTCATTCTGAAATAGAATGGCTTAACGGACCACAAGAATAATAACCATCGATAACACGGATGCACAATTACTCATGACTATCAATTGATAGACGATGGTCGGAATACAAATGAAGAGGGACAACTCAAGAGGACATATATCCTTCTGAGTTGTGGATGCATAGATTAATATGTCGAACCAAGTTCAACAGGTTTCTTCCAGATAACCCATGCAGGAAGGTAGAACTAGCAGAATCACAATTATGAATGCAGAACTCCTCAAGAGTACTCTGATTGTGAGCCTTTGGTTCAAAGAACTTCTGCCTTAATGGTTCATGGTACTTGGAAGAAGGAAATACCATGGACCTCGAGGACTATCACAAATATTACTAATATCCTAAAGGAACTAACAAACACTATCAACATGAAGTAAGTAGGGTGAATCTCGGGTTCAAGAACCCAGGAGTAGAATACCTACTAACTAATAACATCACGGGATGCTTTCGAGAGGAATGGCCAGAATCATCACACTGGAACACAAAACATGGCTAGATTACTAGGTGATCCTCTAAGACACCTATGGTCATAGTAATAGCTCCAACATATATGTCAAGGCAATGGAGTACCTCAACAGAACGATTAGTGTGGTTGAACTGGCCCAAAGGGACAACGAGAATGGAAAGGAGGGATTTGTAAATGCATCAGACTATTTAGAAACCTGGGATGACTCGGATAGCATAACGGCTGTAATTGCTCAAAAGATTTGAGACAACCTGCAAAAATGGTGGCATAACAACTCAACATCACAACATCAAGGTTCTGAGGCCAGCTATGAACATATGGAAGTAGTAGGAACTGAACTGAGGCTTAAACTCAACATTCCTAGGCAACTACGGTTTAGTAACACGTCATCCTGAGAGATAGAAGAGAAGCCTAGTTCTTAATCCCCGTAGAAGAGAAGAGGATGACTCAGATTAGAAGGCCATAGGGCGAAGGAGTAAAAAGAGCCTTACGTTCCCTTCCACAATCAGTTCACTTACATAACTAAAGCATTTCTAGACACGACTTCGACCAGCTTGGCTTGGTAATCCTACAGGCAGTCAGGCTCTGATACCAAAGCTGTCAGGACCCCGATTCCAAGTCACATCGATCTAGCCGGTAACACCTCATATTGCTTTGCGGCCTCACGCACAATATTCCCACGGGTGTCGCCTTACCATGGTCTGGGACCGTTTGCGCCTTTTGGCTCACGTATATGATAGTGTCGCTAGCATCCATATGACAAAGAACCCAGGCCGACATGACTAGTCGTGAACCCAAAGTGGCACTAACTTACAATGACAGGCATACATGAATCAACATCGAGCATGTCGGTCAGTAGCGTGCGAATCCGGGCTGTAGCACTGGGCTAATAGGACTCCGGTGAACCGGGCTGTAGCAGGCTAGGCAGGACTCCGGATGTCACCGCTTGACATTTCCCTGAAGGGACAGACACAGGAACGAAGTGAATCACATGCCAGCCAGTCAAGTGTTCCGGAGCAGTAGTGCCGGGCTAGCAGGACTCCGGTGAACCGGGCTGTAGCGGACTACTATGGCTCATGGAAGCACAAGACTACATTTCCCCATAAGAGGGCTACCAAGGATAAACAACTAGGTTGTCGGATCCCACACATACCAAGCATTTCAATCATACACACAATATGCTCAATATGTGCAATACAACATGGCATCACAACAAGACTCTACGACTCAGAGTATTTATTCATTAGGCTCCGAGGAGCGAGATATTACAAACATGGGTCTCATGACCCAACATACAGAGCATACAAGCAACAAGCACATGCGGAAGCTTAACTTGTCTGAGTACAGACAACTACAAATGAAGAAGGCTCAGAAGCCTGACTATCTACAAGACCCTCCCAAGGTACAAGATCGTAGCTGAGGTATCAAGCTAAACGTCGAAGTCCACATGGAACTACTAGCAAGACTGAAGTCTCTCTGCAAAACATAAATTAAGCAAACATGAGTACAAATGTACCCAACAAGACTTACATCAGAACTAACTACATATGCATAGGTATCAACAAAGGGGGTGGTGGAGTTTAACTGCAGCAAGCCAGCTTTGACTCGGTGGCTAACCTGAACTACGACTGCAAGTAACTCTTTTGAGGTGGCGCACACGAGTCCACAAATTCACCATACCAATACACCACTATGGATCCGCTCCCATCTCCCTACGAGAACGCCATCCATAGCACTCATGCTTATCTTGCGAGTTTTAGAGTATCCACTTTCACTTGTCTATGAACTATGCAAGGGGTCCAAGTTTCCATATCCGAGGAATCTGGCTATTCGAATAGATAATGATAACCCTGTAGGGGTGTACTTCTTCACACACGCTTTCGCCACTTATCGCCCTGTACACGTCATGTACCTCGGCAACCTTCAAGCGGAAGCCGGGCGAGGGAGTCGGCCACGACCTGACTAACCAACAAGTCTCTAGTCCAGGTTTATCGCCTATTCGGGTTCCATCTGCAAGGAGATCCGGCCGGGGTGTCGCTCACGGCCCCAAACGATGTGTGCAGGGTTCCCAAGCCCACCATCCGGGTGCCACTTGGTACACCGTGCCACTGTGCCTAGTCTGTCCCAAGCCCACCTGTACCGGGTGCCACTTGGTAGACTACTAACACTACCTACAAACACCAGAAACTAGTTGCAACTCCTGGACAGAGATCGAGTTGATTAATAAGCCGAGAGGGGCGAGTTACCGGAACCCAATGTGTGGTAGTAACTGTTCATGGATCACAAACACAGAACTCAGTTCCTAAGAACGGCTGCAATGAGACAACCCACCATGTACTCCTACATGGCCTCTCACCACTACCTTTACCAAATCGTGTTCACACACTTAGCTCTCAACGGTAGGACATGTTCACCACGTTCCAATTCATTCCCGATGAATCAGACCTGACTCAACTCTAAGCAGTAGCAGGCATGACAACAAGCATGAATGAGTAGGCACATCAGGGCTCAAACAATTCCTACTCATGCTAGTGGGTTTCATCTATTTACTGTGGCAATGACAGGTCATGCAGAGGAAAGGGGTTCAACTACCGCAACATGTAACAGTTGAAACGTTGTTGTCCTAATGCATTAAAAGAGAGCAGGAGCGAGAGAGTGGGATTGTATCGGAATGAACAAGGTTTTTTTGCTTGCCTGGCACTTCTGAAGATATCATTGGGTCTTCATCAGTGTCAACGATCACAGCTTCGGTACAACATCTACTGAAGGGGGGACAAATACCGGCAAACAAGGAAGAACACAATCAATGCAATGCACAATATGATGTATGATCATGACATGGCAATATGCTGTGATTTGAACTAATGCAACTAAAACCAGAAGGGTTTGAGCTAATTTGAACCAAGGGTTCAAATTCAAACTCAAGTTATGAATTTATAATGTGCCTTATCATGTTTTGATCTATACAACAAGGTTAAGTTGATTTGTCATGCATGAAACCAACATAAATGGATAGATTGGATTTTTCTGATAATTTTTCATATATAATTTATCTTATTTGGAGTTATGGTTGAATTTCTATGATTTTTCAAAGTTTGCAACATTTTCTGAAATAAATAAATCATTTAAGATTTTTTAAATTCCAGTAAGGGATTACTGCGTCAGCATGACGTCTGTGTGACATCAGTAGGTCAACTGAGCTGTTCTGGGTCAAACTGACCAGTGGGTCCCACTGGTCAGTGACACGGTGCTGGCCAGGGTCACTGACAGGTGGGCCTGGTCAACGTTAACTAAGTCAAAGTCAAGCTGACACATGGGGCCACAATTATTAGTTAAAACTAATCAG
Organism: Triticum aestivum; assembly: GCF_018294505.1. NCBI lineage: Eukaryota > Viridiplantae > Streptophyta > Magnoliopsida > Poales > Poaceae > Triticum > Triticum aestivum. The sequence continues at coordinate 519,580,694 of NC_057797.1, read as the reverse complement.
AAACTAAATTAGTGTTAATTAAGGGCGTGGGGCCCATATGTAAGTGGGTCAGTGAGTTAATTTGCAGCTTCATTAGCGTTTAGTGATGGTGCCACGTCAGAACCGCCGACGGTTAGACGACGGCGACGAACCAGAGTGGTGGTGGCTCGCCAGAGTGGCGCTAGGGGCAGCGGAGCGGTGCGCTGAGGGCACTGGGGTGGAGCTCTTGGTCGTCCGCATCTAAAGGACCGGACGAGAGGCCGCGGGGTGGCCAGGAGCAGTGTCGGCGGCGAGCGAGGCGGTGGCCGGAGCTATGGCTCTACGGGCGCGAGGACTGCAGCGCGCTAGCGAGCGAGCTGATGGCTGCGTTGAGCTCCTGGGAGCTTTGTGAGCACGCCTGCGTGCTCCGGTTAGCCAGGCAGGGCTGCTATCGATGGTGATGACGGACGCAGCGCCGGCGAGCTTTGGTGACGGCGGGGAATGGCACTACGGCATGGGGGCGAGCAAATGGAGAGAGGGGAGATGCGGCGGAGCTCACAGCGCATCTGATGGCGTCGTCGGTGAGGTCGAGGATGGTCGGGGCTGCGAATCGACGAGGACGGCCGTTGGTGCAGAGGACGAAGACGGCGCCGATGGCGGCCATGTTGTGCTCCTTCTGGTTGCTGTCGACGATGGGGACGCATACGAGGTCGGCGTGGAGCTCCCGGGCATGGCAGCGCGACAAGGGGATGGCGATGGCCACGCGAGTGGCAGCGGTGGCCGGCGGGGCTCTCGGGTGGTCGCGGGGAGCAGGGGCTGGAGGGGGAGAGAGGCACCAGAGAGGCGGGGGAGTGAGGGAGAATGTGCTGGGCGCCTCGAGGCGCTCGAACGAGGGCGGAGGCGAAAGCAAGAGGTGGAAGCAGGAGGTGGAGCTCGGTTGCGCGTGCGTCGACACGGCGTCGTCCTCCTGGCAGAAGCTAGGAGACGAATGGCAAGGTGGGTTGGTAGGCTGGGCCAACTGGGCCAGCTCCAGGTAAGAAAGGTTAGGTTTCTCTCTTTTTTACTTTCTGTTTTGTTTTGTTTTCTATTTAATCTCTTTTGCCACTGTTTTCAAATAGAACAAATCCAAAACCAATGACAAAAATCCCCTGAATATTTATATGTTGCACAGTGGAGTTATCCAAAAGCGCATAAACTCATTAAGAGTTATTTGAAATTATATTCCATATGTTAAGAATATAAATCCAAATCCAAATAAAATATTGATTTAAAATCAGAGCCCAAATAATTCCTTAGAAATGTTCCAAAATTTTGGTTTGATTTATAACTCTTTCCAAAATTCTCAAAACTATTTCTAGGGTATTTTGGATTCGCTGATTACAATTTTAGGGTTCTTGCCCCTTTATTAAAATGATTTCTGAGGCTTTCAGCTTTCCCCAATACAACTTTCAGAAATTTAAACATGATGCAAGCAAGATGCAAACACTAGGCAGCACCAGAAGCTAGGGATGTGACACCTACAAAAATAGCCTCCATCGAGGCGCAGTTAAACCCCGCCGTAGACGCCGCACTACGAGAGTTCCTGCGCGAGAATGGGGACATATTCGCCTGGCACCCCTCAGACATGCCAGGAATCCCACGCAAGCTGGCCGAGCACAGCCTCAATATCCTAAAGGGATTCAAGCCGGTCAAGCAGGCTCTTCGGCGTTTCTCTGAACCTAAGAGACAAGCCATGGGAGAGGAACTAGCCAAGTTATTGGAGGCCGGATTCATTAGAGAAATAAAACACCCGGACTGGCTAGCAAACCTGGTGATGGTACCAAAGAAGGACAAATCCTGGTGCCTATGTGTCGACTTCAAGGACCTCAACAAGGCTTGCCAAAAGTATCCCTTCCCCCTCCCCCGCATTGATCAAATTATTGATGCTACCGCAGGACACACGTCATTGTGTTTCCTCGACGCATACTCCGGCTACCACCAAATCAAGATGGCAGAGTCCGACCAAGCCGCAACGACATTTATCACACCATACGCCCCCTTTTGTTTCAACATAATGCCTTTTGGGCTCAAAAATGCTGGCGCAACATAACAGCGCATGATTCAAACATGTCTGGAGAAACAGATCGGCAAAACAGTAGAGGCATACGTAGATGATGTGGTCGTTAAAACCAAACACGTCGACTCTCTAATAGGCGACTTGAGGCTCACATTCAACAACCTCCGAACATATGACATCAAGCTCAATCCGGAAAAATGCATTTTCGGCGTACCAGCCGGAAAGCTCCTGGGCTTCATTGTCTCCAGTAGAGGAATTGATGCTAATCCAGCCAAAATCCGAGCTCTGTCATAGTTGGCTATCCCAACGGACCTCAAACAAATCCAGAAATTAACTGGATGTGTGGCGGATGTGTGGCGGCTCTAAGCCGCTTTATCTCCCGCTTAGGATAAAAGGCATTACCCCTTTATCGCCTCCTTCGGCGCACTAAACACTTCGAGTGGACGGACGCTACCATAGCCGGATTGGAAGAACTAAAAGCCATACTGGCAACCAACCCAATCCTGGCCGCGCCAAACATCGACGAACCAATGCTGTTGTACATTGCGGCAACTCATCAGGTTGTAAGCGCGGTGCTCGTCGTCGAACAGAAGCGGACGGACATAAATTCCCTCTTCAAAAGCCGGTATATTATGTATCCACTGTCCTCACTCCATGCAAATCAGGGTACCCACATTATCAAAAGATAGCCTATGCGGTATTCATGGCATCCCGGAAGCTGTGACACTACTTTCAAGAGTGTTCGATTACAGTAGCCTCGGAAGTGCCACTTAATGATATTATAAACAACCGTGACGCCACGGGCCGTATTACCAAATGGGCCATTGAGCTCCTCCCGTTCGACATAACATACAAACCTCGGCGAGCCATTAAATCGCAAGTATTGGCCGACTTTGTCGCCGGATGGACGGAAGCCGAACTCCCTAAAGAGTATGGTGCATACTCCAACTGGATCATGCACTTCGACGGCTCCAAAATGCTCGCTGGTCTGGGGGCTGGCGTCGTCCTAACGCCCCCAACCGGAGATACAGTGCAATACGTACTGCAGATACTGTATATAGACTCCAACAACGCAGCCGAATACGAAGCCCTGTTACATGGTCTTCGGATGGAAGTTTCCATGGGAATTCAACGCCTGGAGGTGCATGGGGATTCGAACCTCGCAATATCCCAAATAAATGGTGACTTCGATGCCAAGGATCCAAAGATGGCAGCCTATCGAAATGCCGTCCTAAAGATGTCAGCTCGGTTCGAGGGGCTCGAATTTCACCATGTGGCTCGGGAAAACAATCAGGCGACGGATATCCTCGCTCGCATCAGCGCAAAACGCGATGCGGTCCCCCCAACATATTTTTGGAGAGGTTGTTTAAGCCATCCGTGGTATGGGAAGGGGACACCGGTAACAATAGTCCGGACCCGGCCAAAATGCCCGATACCGAACACTCTAACATAATCGAAGGCTCCGCCACCGAAATAAGACCTTCAGCCCACATCATAATGGCCATCATTACCCCATGGACAGAACCATTCTTGGCCTACCTAACTAGGCGGGAACTTCTCAAGGACCAAAATGAGGCACGCTGCATAGTGTGGCGATCTAAAGCCTACAGGGTCCACGAGGGAGAGCTGTATAAAAAAAGCACTACCGGAGTCCTTCAAAGGTGCATCTCCGAAGAGGAAGGGCGGAAGCTTTTAGTAGAAATTCACGCCGGACTCGGTGGCCACCACGCTGCAGCCCGGGCCCTTGTAAGCAAGGCCTTCCGTACAAGGTTTTATTGGCCGACGGCCCGGGCAGATGCACAGGACTTGGTCCAACGCTGCGCCGGTTGCCAGCTTTTTGCAAACCAAAGCCACATGCCACCCACCGCCCTCCAAACAATCCCCATTACCTGGCCCTTCGCGGTCTGGGGGCTTGACATGGTTGGACCCCTTAAAGGGGGAACCCATAAGAAAAAATACTTACTGGTCATGGTGGATAAATTCACCAAATGGATAGAAGCCAAACCTGTTAAAACAGCCGAATCCGGACCGGTGATAGACTTCATATCCGGGGTTGTACACCGTTATGGCTTCCCCCACAGTATCATCACTGACAACGGCACGAACTTCACGGCCGAAGAGGTAAAACTCTGGTGCAGCAACATGGGCATCAAGCTCGATTATGCTTCCATCTATCACCCACAAACCAACGGCCAAGTTGAGCGCGCAAATGGTCTTATCATGAGCGGCATTAAACCCAGATTAGTGCGGTCCTTAAAGGAGTCTAACACGCACTGGGTAGAGGAACTCGACTCCGTACTCTGGGGGCTGCAGACCACACTAAATCATGCTACCGGATATACACCCTTCTTTATGGTGTACGGCGCAGAGGCAGTTCTGCCCTGCGACATAATTCATGACTCACCTCGAGTGCGCATGTACGAAGAAAAAGAAGCCGAGCTCGATCGGCAGGACAGTATGGACACCCTGGAGGAGGAGCGCAATGTGGCAAAAGACCGTTCTGCATTCTATCAGCAACAGGCTCGCAGATACCAAAGCAGAGAAGTACGGGCCAAAACTTATAATGTTGGCGAGTTAGTTCTACGCCTGTCGGAGAAGAAAAAGACCAAGCTCGAGCCCAAATGGGAAGGTCCCTTCATTATTGACCAAGTTCTAACTGGTGGAGCGTACCGTCTGCGGGATGCATCGAATAATCGACTTGAGCCGAACCCATGGAACGCAGCCAGGCTCCGAAGATTCTACGCCTAGCGCCGGACTCTATGTTCGTATCCTTCCTATGTCCATTTTTTGCATATACATTATCTGTCTTTTTTCCCTTTCTTTCTTTTATTCTTTCTCAAGGCCTTCACGGGCCAACTTGTGCCTCGCTTGCACACTATGGACGCGCTAACCACACTCATTTTACCTGGGGGCTTCTTACACAAAAGCTTAATTATCTATCCGGGCTTCATGCCCCGCACATGTGTTATTCTTCCGCTTGTACCTTTTCTTCACCATTATATGCATCGATATGACTTAAGTTTTGGCCAAGCTGGGCTGCCTGGCTCTTGTATTTATGCCCTACATTCCCGTTAATTCGGCTAGGGCATAAGGGGAGCACCTCTGCGATTGTTACTGCCGGGTCAGCCGGATGTGTACCTCAGACTGGGTGAAGCCGAAAGCTAGCGTTCTTAAGGGAATATTCGGTCGGCGAACAAAATATGATTTTTATTTATTTTCCATATATGCCCCCAGATGTTTGCCTGCGTCTCCGCTCGCAGTCCGGACATGCACTTTAGGGCATGCGTACCCATGGAAAGGAACCCCTAACGGAACTATTCTCCCTGGAAGATATTTCTTACTACCCATGTAATATAACAAAACTAGTTGGGCACTTGTCTGTTCAAGAACTAATGACCCCTATGCCTGGTTTCCACGCATACCCCGGTTCTTATCTAACTGAGCGGGTATTCAAACACACTCCAGACTATCGGGTCCCGAGGTTGAAGAGAAAAGGTCCGCCATGACAAATGATCTACAATCCGGCTAGAAGGCATTATACATGTCACTTTAATTACACAGTCATGTAGACTGACTAAATTCCTCTTCTATACCATCCAACAGGTGGTCTAGCCTACAATCCTGTTGGGAATACTTTGCGGCTAATTCTACTTGCCCATAGACTAAGCTAACGGGGATCTCTTTCCCATCGGGCCCCACAGGTCCGACCTTGGCCATGTGGTTTGGGTCAGCCTTGGTATACCGTGTCTTCACCATGGCCCAGGCTTCCCTGGCACCTTGACGGCAGGCCGATATCTTCCATAATCGGAAGCGCCCTCGTGCTCCCTTGAGCTTCTCTGCAAGCTCTCCAATGCCTTCTGGCAGGGAGACTGATGGCCACAAGGCCTGGGCAACACTTTGCATCACCTGCCGAACTTGTTCGTGCAGTTGTGAGAGCTCAGATAGAAGATCACCCGCAGACCCGGGCATCTCCTCCGCGGGACAACCCATCAGCATACCTGCAGACATAACTCTTTTAGCCGGCTTCTCTGTCGTCCCCTTTTTAAGGGTTCGCTCAAGCACTTACTGAAAATGCCGCGTCAAAGCCACTTATTCTCCTTCTCGGAGTCCGCAAGCTGGTCTCAAACATCTTTCAGTTCCACCCTCAGCTTGGTATTGGCGTCTTGGAGATTGTTTTTCTCCTGTCTAACCTCAGTCAGCACGCGTTTGCCAGCCTTTAGCTGTCGTACGACATGCTGGTCCTCCAGATTCTCTCCGGATTCATCTGCAATATCTATTGTTAGATCTGCAGCCACGCCACACGCTATATGGTACCTATCATTCTTTGAAACAAATGTTACCAGCTGGGAACATTTTAGGTTCCTTCAATGCGGCAACGGTGGCCCGAAGTTGGGTCTTGCATTCCTCTAGCTCCTATGACAGCCGAGTATTCTTCTCTGTAAGAACCTGCACAATAGATGATCCTTAAATCAGTTTTGCTAACTGTTTCAAGTCTCAGGGGCTACTAATACATATAATCGTCAGATTTTCTTACCCGTACATCCCTTACATACTAGTCCGTGGCTCTGGCTAGACCATTTTGAGCAGCATGAAGGTACGCATCTCCAGAATTGAAGGCATCAAATGCCTCTGGGGAGAAGCAAGCGTCACGGTGTACGGCTCGGCGACGCCTATGATTCATGACGCTCCCCACTTCTGAATTTGTAGCGAATAGTCTATTCGCATCCTCTGTAGGGGGAGTATCCGGCGTCCGCCCCATGTCGGCTTCTGCCTCTATGTCCGGTCCTGGAGCCCGACTGCTGGAAGCATGATCGGCAGCCTCACCGGACATGTTCCGGCGAGCGTTTTTTCTGTTAAAGAAACATGGACGTCATTACATTTTGAGAAAGACGACAACCACGGAGCGAGGTTTTTGTCATACCTCTGCACCGGCGTCTCTGTCCCGACCGCCTTCCTTTTTGGCCTGCCCGGCCTTGGTGCCTCTTGTTGGCGAGTTGCTGCGGGTTCGACACGGCGTCCCGAAGGCCTTCCTTGTAAAACACCATATGTGTATGGTAGGTGAAGTGTCTAAAAGGGGATCCTAGTTTTTGGAGTTGGGATTTTTGGTTTTTCTTACGTGCGACGCAGGAAGCAGTCCGGGATAGTCGGCCGTAATGGCCACCATGGCGTCATCACAACTTAATTGATAGAACTGCCGGTCTATCAGCTCCACGAATATGTCTGGATCTTCTTCCAGTCCGGGACCGAGGGCCCGATTAGAGTCCTCTGGTTGTGGGGATGGGCTGTTGACCTCCCTTGCGGCTTTTCGCAGTTCCTGCCGCAAAATGGCAAGGTGAATACCTATGACAAAGAATGCGGGAAGAATGGGAGTAGGGAGATATAACTCACCCAGCTTGGAGGGTTGTACATGGAGAATCCATCCCGTGGCTTGATGCGGATGAACTCCTCTTCCTCTCCCTTGAACAACTCGGACAGAATTTTTGCTAAAGCGGCAGCGTTGTCCGGACCCTTAAGCCCGCAACGGGTGGCATCATCTTCCTAGTTAAAACACCACATGGGGTGCCCTCGATATTGAAGTGGCTGCACTCCCCGCATTATGCATATTGACATAACCTCGATTACTGTCAATCCTGATTGAGCTAGCGCTTTAATCCGGTTCATCAGGTAAAGGACTTCCCGTTGTCTTCCTCCTAGGGGCTCCGTGGGCGCCAACTTCGGCGTTTCTTCAGAGGAGCATTGTTGAACTCAAGAAGACCCCGCCGAATAGGGTTCGGAAGGGGGACGTCCTCCATATAAAACCATTCCGAAGGCCAGTCTTCGGACGTCTTCTTCGGAGTAACGGTCAGGTATCCGGTTTCGGCGATGCGCCATATTTCGGCTCCGCCCACTTGATAAAGTGACCCCTTCTGTGTGCGGGGGACGAGGCAAAATAACCTTTTCCAGAGCTCGAAATGAGCCTCACAGCCCAGGAATAACTCATAGAGGGCAACATAGCCAGCGATGTGTAAAATGGAAGCAGGGGTGAAATTATGCAGTTGGAGGCCGTAAAACTCCAGGAGCCCGTGGAGGAACGGATGAATTAGAAATCCAAGTCTCCTTAATAAGTAAGGAACAAGGCATACCCGCTCCCCTGTAGAGGGGCTGGGGAAGCTCTCCGCTTGCTCCCTGCCATTGTAGGTGGCGAGCCCGGCTCGGACGGGAACCATATATGCTGGAGGGAGAAATCCCTTGGTCTGTAGTTCGACTAATCGACTGTGTGGGACAGAACACCTCTCCCCAATCACCGGCTTAGGGCTACGGGGGCGGGAGGAGGAGCTGCGGAGGTCGGCCATGCTGGAGTGGATCTTTCCGAAGCACGCTCCGATGGATTCTCGCTGGGGGAGGGTGGTATGGATTGGATCTAAGAATCCCCATCCCTTTAATAGACAATTTATTTATTTGGCTAGGGGGGCGAATGTAAAAACGCCCTGGCTCCTCGTATTCATTCGATGCATGGAAGATAGCCCTTATTGGGCACGGAAGCCAAGAAGTCCAACATTTGTGGTGTCGGACACTACTTGACAAACATTCGAAATTTGGAGAAGAACCCGCCTTGCAATGCCGAAGACAATACAGCGTGTCGGACTTGACGTCATTGAAGCCTGTTTCGGGGGCTACTGAGGGAGTCCTGGATCAGGGGGTCTCCGGACAGCCGGACTATATCCTTTGGCTGGACTGTTGGACTATGAAGATACGAGATTGAAGACTTTGTCCCGTGTCCGGATGGGACTCTACTTGGCGTGGAAGGCAAGCTAGGCAATACAGATATGTATATCTCCTCCTTTGTAAACCGACCTTGTGTAACCCTAGCCCCCTCCGGTGTATATATAAACCGGAGGGTTTTAGTCCGTAGGACAACATATAATCATACCATAGGCTAGCTTCTAGGGTTTAGCCTCTCTGATCTCGTGGTTGATCAACTCTTGTACTACTCATATTATCAAGAATAATCAAGCAGGATGTAGGGTTTTACCTCCATCAAGAGGGCCCGAACCTGGGTAAAACATCGTGTCCCCTGCCTCCTGTTACCATCTGCCTTAGACACACAGTTCGGGACCCCCTACCCGAGATCCGCCAGTTTTGACACCGACATGTACGTACATATATACTGGTGGATGTAGAGGCGCGCACGTGTCATAGTTGAGGTGCATACGTGTCGTAGTAGAGGCGCGCACGTAGCATGTACACGTACGTACAACAACCAGGGTGCAAGAAAGAAAATACGGCCACGTATGTGTACATACGGGCGGGGTCTCGAACGCCTACTCGCGCATATGCACGGCCAGGGCTCGTGTACATGGCTGGGTTGGAACGGAGAAACAATGTAGTCGTCGTGTTCATGGGGAGGCAACGGAATGCATCGTGTTCATGGGGATGCAACAGAATGCGTCGTGTTCATCGGGAGGCAACGGAACGCGTGGGAGCCAACCGGCTGGGTCGGAACGGAATGCATGGTCGTGTTCATCGGGAGGGCTTGGATGGAACAGGCGATGGAAACGAGGCATGGCGTACCGCACAACGGAGGAAATGGACTTCCTATGTTCGGAACAGGGTCCTGTTGATCGGGAGGGGTCTGGCGTACCGCAAAACAGAGGAAACGGACCTCCTGTGGTCGAAATGGGGGTCCTATTGATCGGGAGGGGTGTGGCGTGCCGCAAAACGGAGGAAACGGACCTCCTACGGTTGAAACGGGGGTCCTGTTGATCGGGAGGGGTGTGGCGTACCGCAAAACAGACGAAACAGACCTCCTACGGTCGAAACGGGGGTCCTGTTCATCGGGAGGGGTGTGGCGTACCGCAAAACGGGACTCCACGGGATACTATTCATCTCCACCGTTGACCTCCTCTAGCCTCCACGGGCTACCGTCGACCTCCTCCAGCCTCCACAGGCTCCTGTTCATCCAGCCTCCACTGTGCGCTACTCCACCGGCTACTGTTCAACCACCCCTCCACGGGCACCCCTCTACCGTCTACTGTTCATCCAGCCCTCCACACCACGAGGTCCTATTAAACCACCACTCCATGGGCACCCCTCCACCATCTACTGTTCATCCAGCCCTCCACCACACCACAGGGTCTTGTTCATCCAAAGGCAATGCCACCGCTCACTATTCATCCAAACCCCCCCGCAACGCTCACTGTTCATCCCAGAGGCAGCATCGATCGGCTTCAGTTAGCAGCAGTAGTGAAGGAATCGCTCGATCGGGTTCAGCTAACAGCCATCGATCGATCGCTCGGGTTCAGTAATGCGTAGCCGGCAGTGCAATCGCTCGGGTTCAGTTAGAGCCCAATGCCTCGCTCGGGTTCAGTTAGAGCCAACGCCTCGCACACACGCGCGTACGTGTACGAGAGAAACGCGCATCGCTCGACCCCCGACCTCCCACCGTGACCGGGAACTCCCCGAAATTTTCCTCTCCCTCGCTTCTACCATGGTTTTTTCTGTCATGGACGGCCCAAAGAATGTCATGCAGCTGCGTCTCCGGCCCGCCCAGGACGAAAAGCCCATTTTCTGTCATGATTTTTTGTCATAGAAGTAGGAGCCCACAAAATCTATGATGATATCGGGTTTTGTCACAATTATTGTCATAGAAGTGTCATATGTATGACAAATTTTTTTTGTTCGGCCCAAAATGTCACGGATGTGTCTTTTTTTGTAGTGTAATTGGTGAATTGCTATGATTGGTTCAATTTGCTTGTGGTTAGGTTGCTGTCCTTTGGTGCCCATCATATGAGCGTGCGCGTGGATCACACCATAGGGTTAGTTGTATGTTGATATGACTATGTATTGGAGGGCAAGAGTGACAGAAGCTTCAAACTAGCATAGAAATTGATGCATATGAGATTGAAGGGGGACCAATATATCTTAATGCCATCGTTGGGTTTTACCTTAATGAACATTAGTAGTTGTGGATGCTTGCTAATAGTTCCAATCATAAGTGCATAGAATTCCAAGTCAGGGATGACATGCTAACAGTGGCCTCTCCCACATAAAACTTGCTATCGGTCTAGTAACATAGTCAATTGCTTAGGGACAATTTCACAACTCCTACCACCACTTTTCCACACTCGCTATACTAACTTTATTGCTTCTTTACCTAAAACAGCCCCTAGTTTTTATTTACATGCTCTTTATATTCTTGCAAACCTATCCCGTTACACCTACAAAGTACTTCTAGTTTCATACTTGTTCTAGGTAAAGCAAACATTAAGCGTGCGTAGAGTTGTATCGGTGGTCGACAGAACTTGAGGGAATATTTGTTCTACCTTTAGCTCCTCGTTGGTTTCGACACTCTCACTTATCGAAAGAGGCTACAATTGACCCCTATACATCTGCGTTATCAAGACCTTTTTCTGGCGCCGTTGCCGGGGAGTTATAGCGTGGGGTGAATATTCTCGTGTGTGCTTGTTTGCTTTATCACCAAGTAGTTTTTATTTGTGCTCTTGTTTTCTATCTTTAGTTATGGGTAGGAAACGCAAAATACCAAAAAATTTAGTTGTACCTACTACACCAATGGTTGAAGAACCACTCAAAATCTATCACACTCCTGAAGCTTTTTACTTGGATCATCTTCGATCCCTATGTGCTCATGCTAAAACCCCAACTAGCTTAGTTGATGGCAAATCTTTAGATGAGCATGCTTGTTATGTGCGACACTGCTTATCTCAAAAAGGGAAACTTTTACTGGATCAAATTCATCGTTTTGCAATGCTATGCTTGGAATTTATGTGAAACATATGATTTTACTTGTTGTTCTGAAGACCCTAAGAAACACCTTCCCTACCAATGTGAGTTTAGTGATAATGGAATCGTATCTTCGTATGCTAAGGGTGTTTATAATTACTATGATGTTCAACAAATTGAAGAATTTGTTACTTTTAAGGGTGCTTATGAAATTGCTTCTTTGATTGGAAAGTATGATGCTACTCTTTACAAATCTGAAAATTTTGCCATATTTAAATATTTTTATGATAATTATGCTTCTAATGCCTATGTCAAACCATATATTGAGGACTCCTCCGCTGTCCAAGAAGAGACTAATATTTTGCAGGAGTCTATGGAAGAAGGAATTGATGAAACTGTGGGCTCATCGAATGAAAAAGATGATGAGGAGAGCGAAGAACAAAAGGAGGAAGAGCGGATTAGCTACCCGTGCCCACCTTCTAATGAGAGTAACTCTTCAACTCATACATTGTTTAATTTCCCTTCGTGCTTACCGAAGGAAGAATGCTATGATGATTGTTATGATCCCATTGATTCTTTTGAAATATCCCTTTTTGATGATGCTTGCTATGCTTGTGGCCAAGATGCCAATATGAATTATGCTTATGGAGATGAACTTGCTATAGTTCCTTATGTTAAACATGAAATTTTTTCTATTGCACCCACGCATGATAGTCCTATTATCTTTTTGAATTCTCCTGACTACACTATATCGGAGAAGTTTGCCCTTATTAAGGATTATATTGATGGGCTGCGTTTCACTACTACACATGATGATTTTGATAGATATAATATGCATGTGCTTGCTGCTCCTACTTGCAATTATTATGAGAGAGGAACTACATCTCCGCCTCTCCATGTTTCCCACATGATAAAATTGCAAGAAACTGCTTATGCTATGTATTGGCCTTTACTTGATGTTCATGAATTGTTCTTGTATGAAATACCGATGCATAGAAAGAGAGTTAGACTTCGTCATTGCTTGATATATGTTACTTTGCGCTCACTACTAAATCACAAATCATTGTTAATTAAAATTGGCTTTGATATACCTTGGGATCCGGGTGGATCCATTACTTGAGCACTATATGCCTAGCTTAATGGCTTTAAAGATAGCGCTGCCAGGGAGACAACCCAAAAGTTTTAGAGAGTCATTTATTTCTGTTGTGTGCTTTTACAAAGTTTAAAAATAAAAATAATGTGCCAAGATTTGCCTTTAGGATGTTTACATTGCTTGTTGGTTTGTGCGGTGCAAAACAGAAACTTTGGCTGGAGTGCACGATTTTACATTTTTACTGGAACATCAAACGGTTCTGAAACTTTTTGCACTGTCTTTCTATAAAAAATGTTTATTTTTCCTAATTGTTTCAGAATTTTTGGAGTACCAGAGGTATGGTGAATGTTCAGATTACTACAGACTGTCCTGTTTAGGACAGCTACTGTTTTTGATGCATAGTTTGCTTGTTTTGATGAAACTATCGATTTCTATCAGTGGATTAAGCCATGGAAAAGTTATATTACAATAGCTACAATGCAAAAACAAAATATGAATTGGTTTGCAACAGTACTTAGAGTAGTGATTTGGTTTATTATACTAACGGATCTTACCGAGCTTTCTGTTGAGTTTTGTGTGGATGAAGTGTTCGAAGATCGAGGATGTCTCAATGTGAGGATAAGGAGGAGAGACAATAGCTCAAGCTTGGGGATGCCCAAGGCACCCCAAGTAAATATTCAAGGAGACTCAAGCGTCTAAGCTTGGGTATGCCCCGGAAGGCATCCCATCTTTCTTCAACAAGTATCGGTATGTTTTCGGATTCATTTCGTCCATGCATGTGATATGTGCAAATCTTGGAGCGTCTTTTGCATTTAGTTTTCACTTTTCTTTGATGCACCATGCTGGTATGAGATAGTCCATGGTTTATTTATAGAATGCTCATTGCACTTCACTTATATCTTTTGAGTATGGCTTTATAGAATGCTTCATGTGCATCACATATATCATTTGAAGTTTGGATTGCCTGTTTCCCTATACATAGAAAACCGACATTTGTAGAATGCTCTTTTGCTTCACTTATATTTTTGAGAGCATGGGCATATATTTTGTAGAAAGAATTAAACTATCTTGCTTCACTTATATCTATTTAGAGAGATGACAGGAATTGGCCATTCACATGGTTAGTCATAAAATCCTACATAAAACTTGTAGATCACTGAATATGGTATGTTTGATTCCCTGCAATAGTTTTGTGATATAAAGATGGTGATATTAGAGTCATGCTAGTGGGTAGTTATGGATTGTGGAAATACTTGTGTTGAAGTTTGTAATTCTCGTAGCACGCACGTATGGTGAACCGTTATGTAACGAAGTTGGAGCATGAGGTATTTATTGATTGTCTTCCTTATGAGTGGTAGTCGAGGATGAGCGATGGTCCTTTCCTACCAATCTATCCCCCTAGGAGCATGCACGTAGTACTTTGTTTCAATGAATAATAGATTTTTGCAATAAGTATGTGAGTTCTTTATGACTAATGTTGAGTCCATGGATTATACACACTCTCACCCTTCCATCATTGCTAGCCTCTTCGGTACCGTGCATTGCCCTTTCTCACCTCGAGAGTTGGTGCAAACTTCGCTGGTGCATCCAAACCCGGTGATATGATATGCTCTATCACACATAAGCCTCCTTATATCTTCCTCAAAATAGCCACCATACCTACCTATCATGGCATCTCTATAGCCATTCCGAGATATATTGCCATGCAACTTTCCACCGTTCCATTTATTATGACACGCTTCATCGTTGTCATATTGCCTTGCATGATCATGTAGTTGAAATCGTATTTGTGGCAAAGCCACCGCTCATAATTTTTTATACATGTCACTCTTCAATCATTGCACATCCCGGTACACCGCCGGAGGCATTCATATAGAGTCATATTTTGTTCTACTATCGAGTTGTAATTTTTGAGTTGTAAATAAATAGAAGTGTGATGATCATCATTATTAGAGCATTGTCCCGTGAGGAAATAAAAAAAGAGAGAAAGGCCAAATAAAAAATGAGAAGGCCCCAAAAAAATGAGATAAAAAGAGAGAAGGGGCAATGTTACTGTCCTTTTTCCACACTTGTGCTTCAAAGTAGCACCATGATCCTCATGATAGAGAATCTCTTATTTTGTCACTTTCATATACTAGTGAGAATTTTCATTATAGAACTTGGCTTGTATATTCCAACAATGGGCTTCCTCAAAATGCCCTAGGTCTTCATGAGCAAGCAAGTTGGATGCACACCCACTTAGTTTCTTTTTTGAGCTTTCATACATTTATAGCTCTAGTGCATCCATTGCATGGCAATCCCTACTCCTCGCATTGACATCAATTGATGGGCATCTCCATAGCCCGTTGATTAGCCGCGTTGATGTGATACATTCTCCTTTTTTGTCTTCTCCACACAACCTCCATCATCATATTCTGTTCCACCTATAGTGCTATGTCCATGGCTCGCGCTCATGTATTGCATGAAAGTTGAAAAAGTTTGAGAATACTAAAGTATGAAACAATTGCTTGGCTTGTCATCGGGGTTGTGAATGATTTGAATATTTTGTGTGACAAAGATGGAGCATAACCAAACCATATGATTTTGTTGGGATGAACTTTCTTTGGCCATGTTATTTTGAGAAGACATAATTACTTTGTTAGTATGCTTTAAGTATTATTATTTTTATGTCAATATTAAACTTTTGTCTTGAATCTTGCGGATCTGAACATTCATGCCACAATAAAGAAAATTCCATTTAAATTATGTTAGGTAGCATTCCACATCAAAAATTATGTTTTTATCATTTACCTACTCGAGGACGAGCAGGAATTAAGCTTGGGGATGCTTGATACGTCTCCAACGTATCTATAATTTTTGATTGTTCCATGCTATTATATTATCCATCTAGGATGTTTTATATGCATTTATATGCTATTTTATATGATTTTTGGGACTAACTATTAACGTAGAGCCTAGTGCCAGTTTCCGTTTTTCCTTGTTTTCGAGTATCGCAGAAAAGGAATATCAAACGGAGTCCAATTGACCTGAAAATTTACGAATATCATTTTTGGACCAGAAGAAGCCCATGGAGCATCGGAGATGGGCCAGAAGAGTCACGAGGCCACCACAAGGGTGGGGGCGCGCCCTACCACCTGGGCGCGCCCCTATCTCGTGGCCGCCTCGTGGAACCCCCTAACTTGCTCCCGACGCGAACGCCTCTTATATGTCCCCAAACTTCCACAAAATAACCTAGATCGGGAGTTCTGCTGCCGCAAGCCTCCGTAGCCACCGAAAACCAATCTAGACCCGTTCCGGCACCCTGCCGGAGGGGGGGATCCCTCTCCGATGGCCATCTTCATCATCCCGGCGCTCTCCATGATGAGGAGGGATTAGTTCACCCTTGGGGCTGAGGGTATGTACCGTTAGCTATGTGTTTGATCTCTCTCTCTCTCTCTGTCTCTCTCTCATGTTCTTGATTTTCGGCACAATCTTGATGTATCGCGAGCTTTGGTATTATAGTTGGATCTTATGATGTTTTCTCCCCCTCTACTCTCTTGTAATGGATTGAGTTTTCCCTTTGAAGTTATCTTATCGGATTGAGTCTTTAAGGATTTGAGAACACTTGATGTATGTCTTGCGTGGGATACCCGTGGTGGCAATAGGGTATTCTATTGATTCACTTGATGTATGTTTTGGTGATCAACTTGCGGGTTACGTGACTTTGGGAATCTATGCATAGGGGTTGGCACACGTTTTCGTCTTGACTCTCCGGTAGAAACTTTGGGGCACTCTTTGAAGTTTTTTTGTGTTGGTTGAATAGATGAATCTGAGATTGTGTGATGCATATCGTATAATCATACCCACGGATACTTGAGGTGACATTGGAGTATCTAGGTGACATTAGGGTTTTGGTTGATTTGTGTCTTAAGGTGTTATTCTAGTACGAACTCTAGGATAGATCGAACAGAAAGAACAGCTTCGTGTTATTTTACTACGGACTCTTGAATAGATCGATCAGAAAGGATGACTTTGAGGTGGTTTCGTACCCTACAATAATCTCTTCGTTTGTTCTCCACTATTAATGACTTTGGAGTGACTCTTTGTTGCACGTTGAGGGATTGTTATATGATCCAGTTATGTTATTACTGTTGAGAGAACTTGCACTAGTGAAAGTATGAACCCTAGGCCTTGTTTCAACGCATTGCAATACCGTTTTTGCTCACTTTTATCATTAGTTACCTTGTTGTTTTTATATTTTCATATTATAAAAACCTATATCTACCATCCATATTGCGCTTGTATCACCATCTCTTCGCCGAACTAGTGCACCTATACAATTTACCATTGTATTGGGTGTGTTGGGGACATAAGAGACTCTTTGCTATTTGGTTGCAGGGTTGTTTGAGAGAGACCATCTTCATCCGACGCTCCCACGGATTGATAAACCTTAGGTCATCCACTTGAGGGAAATTTGCTACTGTCCTACAAACCTCTGCACTTGGAGGCCCAACAACGTCTACAAGAAGAAGGTTGTGTAGTACACATCAACAACTAGAATGAGTGTGTGAACATGAATATTATGTCAGTGAGAAATATGTACTCCCCCAATGTCGGGGAAAACGACACCTATGGGATCCCAGGGAATCCCTTCTACAGTTAGCGGGGCATGGAGCTGCACAAAGAGCAGGTCCATCGATCAACACGAGGGGATTTTCACCTAGGTTCGGGCCGCAAACGATGTGTAAACCCCTAGTCCTACTTGTGTGTGTGTTTATTTGGTGTTCTTTCGTTCTTGGACTAGCTACTATGCATGCCCAGTCCAAAAAGTCAGAATCCTTCCCCAGTACGCCTCGGCCCTCCTTTTATATGTCAAAGGGGTCACCACAGTGGCACACAGGAGGTGGAAAGCATCTATAGTGTACAAGTTTATCGCCTGACACCGTAGGACAAACGCATTTAATGTGTTGCCTACATGCCCTCTTACTTTATCGGGGGAGGCAACAGAGCTCGTCCCATCCGTCGCCGCCTCGCCTTACTTCGACGCGTGTCCGGGCTGACAAGGCATGCAGTGCCACGCTGGCTGCTGTGCTGGTGCGGTGACAGGGTCTTCACGAAGATCTGCATGCCACCACGCAGGTGCTTGATTAGTCGGCCTAGAAGTTGCATGCTGCCACATAGGTGTGTGCCTAGTTGGCAGGCTGGTTGCCGCGTCGGAACGGTCACGGGGCTACGAAACGTTGGTAGGTGCGGGGCTGGCCGCGGTCCCACAGATGCCCCCGGCAAGGGTCTTGCCAGGGTCTCGCGGGCGTCCCTGGCAAGGATCCCGCCGGGGGTCTTCGGCCGTCCCCGGCAAGGATCTTGCCGGGGGTCTTCGTCTGCCCCCGACAAGGATCTTGCCGGGGGTCTTCACCCTCTGGTTTTTATCTAGACTCACAGGCCCTTGGTCTTCACATACATCTGCATGCCACCATGCAGGCGCCCCTGAGTTTGGGTCTTGACGTTGTCGATGGTGTTAGAGCTCTCAGGCTCAAGGGTGGCGGACTCGCTAGTGTTGGGAAAGTTGCCCCAGCAAGGCTCTTGCCAGGGCTATGTGGGCCGTCACTGGCAAGGGTGTTGCCGGGGGAAATCCATCTTGCCCCTTTGCTCTTCGCGCCTCTGGCTTGAGTACTGCCTTGGCAGTCTTGTTCCTTTGCTCCCTCTGCCTCGCTAAGCATGGCCGCAAGTGTGGCTACGCCTGCCCATGCACAAGTAAAGGGGTACAAAAGGGCCCCTACTTTTGTACACCGACACCCAAGCTTAAGCTTTTGGCCTAAGTTGGTCTACGCCCATGGGTGGCCTGGTGGATATCCTGCCTCCTGAAGACGAGAAGTCTCAGCAGTCCTCTCATAATCGCTTTCCTCCTCTCTAGTAATAAAGTATCTTACATTTGCCTGAAAGTTGAAGAGAGCATGAGCAGGAAGAGTAACAAGGACGACACGCTGTCTATCAAAGATTAGTCGGTACTAGAGGATCTGCTCGTTCCTCTTAAGAAAATGGCGGTGTACCATAGCCTCGTAATCAAGAAAAGCAGGTGGTAACTCAATATCATATCTTCTAATAGGTACATTTAAATATTTAGCTAAACGAGTTGCATAAATCCCACCAAATAAATCTCCATCTTTAGCATTAAGATGTAACCTTCTAGCAATAATGGCCCCCAAATTATATCGTTTATCACCTAACACTGCACACTTGAGGATACTAAGATCTGGTACGCAAATATGTCATTGTTCATCTTTACCATTAATACATCTACCGAGTAAGAGAGCAAAATAATGTATGGCAGGAAAGTGAATGCTCCCTACGGTTGCTTATGTGATGTTTCTAGGTTCTCCTACAGTGATGCTAGCAAGGAAATTATTATATTCAGATTTATGGGGCTCACTAAGACTACCCCATTGCGGAATTTTGCATGCATCACAAAAATCTTCTAGGTCCATGTTATAAGATTCATCATAAAGATCAAACAGGACAGTATGAGTATTGCGCTTGGATGAAAACTCAAACCTCCACATGAAGGAATCGGTGAGATAATAATATTGCAGGCACTTGTCAGATAAGAAGTCCTCGAGGTCGGCATTTTGCACGTATGCGTAGAATTCATCTTTGAAACCTGCACACTCCATAAATTCACCCGACGGCCATTCACAAGGCCTCACTTGAGCTTCCCTTGGTAGTTCAGAGTCCGGTTCGCGTATCGCACGCCTCAGTGCTTGCTTCCTTGAAGAACCACCTTGGTACATTCTCCTAGACATTTTGCTTTTCTCTAAAAATTTTAGTGACTCAAAATAAAAGTGAACCAAACTCAACAAAATTAATAGCAACTACTCCTACAAGTGCCTAGAGGCTATATCATGCATCAAAACTACTTTGGACCATATAAATTTGACATGCACGCTCAAGAACAGGGTCACCAAAGCAGCAAAATTTTGCAATAAATAAAGCACTAGAACAAAAACTAATTGGACCACTAGAGGAGTCACATACCAAAGAACAATCCCCTAAAGCAGTTTTATGAACGGAGCTTTGAGCAAGGAGATCAAAAATGGCAGCAAGATGAGCAAGAACACGAGTTTGAGCTATGGAGTGATTTTTTCTGGAGGAAGAGGAAGAGGATGGGTGCTGGAATAAGTGGAGGGGGCCACGTGGGGCCCACAAGGTCAAGGGGCGCGCCCCAGGGGGGTGGGCGCGCCCTCCGCCCTTGTGGCCAGCTGGTGAGCCCCCCTGGTGTGTGCACCAGAAATTCTAAAATATTCTAAAAAATCATATCCAATTTTTAGGGCATTTGGAGAACTTCTATTTTTGGGACATTTTTTATTGCATGGATAATTTAGAAAACGGACAGAAAATGCTAATTTTGCTTTATTTGATCTAATTAACAGAAAGTAAAAGATGGGTACAGAGAGTTGTGCCTTCTAAATTCATCCATTTCATACTCATCAAAAGGAATCCATTAACAAGGTTGATCAAGTCTTATTAACAAACTTCTTCCGAATGACATGAAACCGGAGAACTTTCGAATAACACTAGGTTACCTCAACGGGGATATGCATGTCCCCAACAATAAGAATATCATATTTCTTTTTGGCAGTAGGAAGAGGAAATTCAAAACCTCTAGTAGTAATAGTTGAAAATTTTCCAATTGAATTGATACTATGAACTTGAGGTTGCTTCTTCGGAAAGTGTACCGTATGTTCATTACCATTAACATGAAAAGTGACATTGCCTTTGTTGCAGTCAATAATAGCCCCTGCGGTATTCAAAAAGGGTGTACCAAGGATGATCTACATACCGTCGTCCTCGGGAATATCAAGAATAACAAAGTTTGTTAAGATAGTAACATTTGCAACCACCGCAGGCACATCCTCACAAATACCGACCGGCACCAGCACCAGGCCGAGCTGAACTCCTAGGAGGAGGGCCTTGCCGCTCGTGAAGAGGTGCTCACCGCCACACTCCGCGGCAAAGATGAGGAGGTCGAGAAGCTCGTCACGCAGCGAATCCAGGAGCTGGAGCAGAGGCACAAGGAAGCACTCAATGCTCAATCCCTGGCCCATGTCGGCAAGGTGGCGGAGCTGGAGGTGGAGCGGGATGGGCTGAAGGAACGAGTCGTGAAGCTGACGGAGGAGAAGGACATGGCCAGCGACGCTCTGGCGGAGGTGCAAGCCACAGTCCTTGGCAAGTCCGAGCTACTCTACAAGGCCAACCACGCCATCAATGAACCGAAGCTGAAGCTGGAGGGCCTTGAGGGGACGCTTTCAGAGGTCAGGCCCCGGGAAGAGACCCTGACCAAGGGCCTGGAGGAGGAGAGGCAGCTGCGGAGGGATGATGCCGCTGGACACAAGGAGTACATGGAGAGCATAAACCATTGGGCTAGCTGCCTCGCTGACGTTGCTCGCAGGATCACCACAAAGCTGGCTGCCATGGGAATGCCGAATGTGAGGTACCTCCCGGAGCAGAACGCGAGTCCCAACGCTAGACTGACCCTGTTCTTCGAAGGCATTCTTGGAGCCCTGGAGCAGCTCCGCTCCAACCGAGCAACTTATCTGGCGAACGAGTCCCGGAGGCTCTGCCAGGGCACCCTGACCAAGCTACTCACCAAGGTGGCATTCTGGAACCCCTCCATCAACTTTGCCGACACGTTGGAGAGCTTGTCGGAGGAGGCGGACCTCGCGGTGCTCAAGGAGCGTATCAAGCCCATCATCAACTGCATCAATGGAGTTGAGAGGGTGGAGGGCCAGCGCCGGGACTAGGCATCCCGTTTCTCGTTGGCGCTGCGAGTTCAAGACCAAGACAGTTTTATCTTAAGTTAGAACCGCATTGATTATTTGATGTAATATAACTCTGCAGTACTTCAATATCATGCATGCTATCTTCCCGTTATATCTTTCTTTGTATGTTTGCACCCTACACTTGGTGAGATAAGGTTGCCGGTGCGTAAACCCATGTTGTGGTGCTTTGAGGAGGGATCCTTAGCACCCTGCCGGGAGGGCGCTTGCTGCCGGGCAAACCACCTTGCTGCTCCCAGCGCGGTCGCTTGAACTGTCAAGCGGACTCAAAATAGGACAAGAGCATGGCTGGTAGCGGGTAGGCTGCCTTGCCGTTCTCAGCGCGGCCGCATGAGCTATCGAGCGGACTCGAGACAGAGACAAGGGCGTTGCCAAAAGCGGAAGGGTCCCATTGCGTGCAGGTTTACCATACAAGAAAAGAGATCTTTCGGGGAGGACAGACTCACATAAATGAAATTAGCCAAATTTTTACATGACTTAGCTTTTCGGGGCCACACAGATGGCTGTCGAAGCTGTGAATGGCACCAGAGGGCGGCTTATCGACATCGCCTTCTCCCTTCGAGCCGTCCCCATGAAAGAGTCACCGCGTCGGCTCCAAAACCATATTTTCATGGCTTGCGCCCCCTACCTGGCGCGCCAGAGATGTCGGGGGAAACGACACCTACGGGATCATGAGGAATCCCTTTTTGCTATGGTTGGCGGGCGTGGAGCTGTGGAAAGAGCAGGATTGAGAGATTAACGCGGGGGGATTATCCAGGTTCAGGCCGGAAGTGATGCGTAATAGCCTACTCCTGCTGGTTTCTGTTCATATGGTGTTCTTGGACTAGCTACAAGGCATGCAGGGTCCAAAAAATCCGAATCCTCTCTCAGTATGCCGCGGGCCTCCTTTTATAGTCAAAGGGGCTGCCGCATTGGCACACCGGAGGTGGAAAGCTATACAGTAATCGAGTCTATCTCCTGGCACTGTAGCTGCCTCGCCTAGCTTTGACATGCGTCAGAACTGACGAGGCGTGTAGTGCCACATTGGCTGGCTGCTGAGTTGGTGCGATGGCTGAATCTTCATGAAGAACTGCATGCCACCACGCAGGTGCTTGCTCAGTCGTCCTAGAGACCACACGTCGCCATGCGGGCGCCTGCCTAGCTGGTGGGCTGGCAACTGCATGGGAACGGCAGTGGAGTCTTGGCAGACGTGGGCCTGGCTGCGGCCCCGCGGATGTTTTTGGCAAGAGTCTTGCCGGGGCCCCGACAAGGGTCTTGCCGTGGCATCGTGGTCCTCCCCGGCAAGGGTCTTGCCGGGGGTCTCGTGGGTATCCTTGGCAAGGATCTTGCCGAGGATAGTCGTCTTCTGGTCATCATCTAGTCTTGTGTGCTTCTGGTCTCCACAAAGATTTGCATGCCACCATGGAGGTGCCTCCCGAGCCTCGATTCCAAAGTGGTTGATGGTGTTGGAACTCTTGGGCTCAGGGAGGCGGCTCTGCTGGTGTCAGGCAAGGTGCCCCGGCAAGGTTCTTGCCCGGGCTGCGGAGGCCGCCCCGGCAAGGGCCTTGTCGGGGGATTCCACCTCGCCCCTCTACTCTTCGTGTTTCTGGCTTGGCGTTGTTCTGGTTGTCTTGTGTCTTTGCTTCCTTTCTCTGCCTCACTAGGTGTGGCCGCAGGCGCGGCTCCAACTGCCCACGCACAAGTAAAGGGGTACAAAATAGGACCCCTCCTTTTGTGCACCGACAATAACCCTCAGGAACAACAGGCAATTCATATCTAGGGGGAGATTCATAATCATAATCTTCAATAATATCATCAGTTTCAGTAATTTGATTATCTCTAACCCTAGCAAGTTGTTCATCAAGTAATTCACCTAGTGGCACAGTATCATCAAGCACAGAAGCAATATCATCATAAGCATCATGCATAGCAGAAGTGGCATCATCAATAACATGCGACATATCAGAATCAATAGCAGGAGTAGGTGTCGCAAATTTACTCAAAACAGAAGGAGAATCAAGTGTAGAGCTAGATGGCAGTTTCTTACCTCCCCTCGTAGTTGAGGGAAAAATCTTAGTTCTTTGATCTTTCAAATTGCATCCATGCATGGACACTATTCAAATTGGAGATGACGGGTGGCTTTCGCATCACATATCTATACCCCTATATAGTGTGCGAATAACTTTGAAAGATGGTCGTTGGATGAAGCCAATCCGACGGTGTAGAGATGGCAAATCCGAGCACTACTG
The DNA here is from genome assembly GCF_018294505.1 of Triticum aestivum. NCBI lineage: Eukaryota > Viridiplantae > Streptophyta > Magnoliopsida > Poales > Poaceae > Triticum > Triticum aestivum. The sequence continues at coordinate 519,556,829 of NC_057797.1, read as the reverse complement.
CCCATTGGATATCATCTACATTCCACTAGATTTTGCCAAATGTACAATCTAGAAGACTCCATGGTTCAACTTAAGCATAATGCACAAACCTCAAAACACAAGCACTTCTCCTTTGTTCTAGAATCTTCTGTATCATAATTGCCCGATTTTTTCCTAGATGAATTGCCATTATTTGTTTCACTTTATGCTTTACAATGCACAATTCCATGAATCTTAAAATAGATTAGCTTTTTTTTATAAAAACTAATTGATTTTGAATGAGATGAACTATAAGAATTAAACGAACATCTACATCATGCATATATGACTCAAAGCTTACATGCTATAATGTGATATTTATTCATAATTTGGTTGCCAAATCTCATGCGTGCAATGCACGTGTACCTTACTAGTCTAAATGATGTGTGTGTGTGTGTGTGTGTGTGTGTTGTGCGTGTTAAACACATTGTATGTAGTATCATACATGGTTTAGATTCTGAACATCTAGCTAGAGCATACATGTACTATGATTTGAATTCAACATAAAATGGATACATATATTTGAATTCAAGATCGTGTGTACATGTAGTTCATATTTATATGGGAATTTACTACTCCTATATTCATGTCATGTGTTGTGAAGATAATATTTAAATGGTTGTATAACTAACCCGAGTACAATCCCATTCAAACAGGGAAAATGTACTCAAATTTAGTCCATATGCTAGAGAACACGAATTGTTTTTTATTGTTGAGGGAAGTGCAAATTGATTTGGTACTATACATGTTAAGTTTGTTGTCCCGATTTTTAGTTTATTGTTGTTGTATTTGAATGCATTTATGGTAATATAGTAAAACAGGACATGGCTCTCTCTAGTGAGGTGTGAATTGTCTTTTTTTAACACGTTAAGCTTGTTCTCCCGAAATTTCAAGCCGCACCTTGTTATGCTGAAATTTCAAGCTAGCATCTCTCTCTATCATGCTGCGAAACTCCCACCTCTTCAACCCGTGCCTTGTTACCTCAAATTTTTAAGATATCTCTTTGTCTTGTTGCGCTCTGAAAACTCCCTCCATCTCAACCCGCGCCTTGCTATCCCAAAATTACAACACGCGCGAAAACTCCCACCTCTTGCCAAATCCCGACACATGAAATTCCCGTGATACCCCTGAACCGAAAGAACCACCTAGTTCAAATCGGTGGGGCTACTTTCGTAACTTACCCCACATTTCGGACAAGCGCGTCCCTAAGCCATGGTCCCCCTCCCATCCCACACCGCCGCACCGGATGACGATCTATCGTCGATCTCATCATCCCACTGGTTCAGCCACCTCGTCCTCCACCTCCAAGGAGTTGCCCTGATTTTTCCCTCGTCTTTCACACCAACTCCATTACCACACCGCCGTCTTCACCTGCACCATCGGAAGAGCAACATCATTACCGATTCCTCGGATGAAGCTGAGGCCTAATCGGCACCACCAAAGAGGTTCTACACTAATCGCTGCATTTCCTTCTTGATTCGATCTCATGGTGCTACCGGCGCTCGGTCCCGAGACGACATGGCGTGGCTCCATCTACGGCGGCATCACCGGCCACTTCCTCCACGGCGTACTCCCTCGGCAGCGACATCCACATCAGTAGGAGCTGCTGCTGCTTTGGCTATCGCTCGTGCTGCTGCTCTGCTCTTGCTCTCGATCCCCTGCCTACTCGGCTCTTGCTCTTGCTCACGCTGCTGCTCTTGCTCTTGCTTGCACTGCTAATCTACTCTTGCTCACGCTACTATTGCACAAGCAACAGATCCTGCTCTTGCTCGAGCCCCTGCAGCTGCTACCCGAGATGCTGCTACACGACTAGCTGCCTTGGCTCTCGCATGCACTGCTGCTCTGGGCGCTGCTACTGCTACTGCTTTTCTGCTACTAGTGCATTCAGTTTTGACAGTAAAATTCAGTTTCGATAGCAAAATTCAGTTTCGATAGTAAAATTCTGTTTTGACGGTTAAATTCAGTTTTGACAATTAAGTTAAGAGATGAGCGGCTGATGTATTTTACATCTAGCACTTTTTGGTTATGTATTTTACATCATCTATTGGAGATGCTATTAGAATTCCACTCAGGTTAACATTGTCTCTCTTGTCCTACTTCAGCCTCGCCACCGTACAACTCACGGAGATGCTCCAATGACGAAACCCTCCATCACAGTGGAGCAGTTCCCCCAGCGTCATCTCCAGACGCCTAAAATCTTCTTCCCCTCCCCCGACAGCCAAATCAGCCGGAGCATCCTCACCGACCAACCCAATCATGCTGAGATCGACATGGCTTCGCCAAAGAGGTTTTACACTTGTTGCATTACTTTTTTACTCTACATGTTATATATATTGTCCACTGAGCACACATAGTAACGTGAAATACGATTAGTTTCTCCTACTATATGACAAGCAGTGAGGCACCAGGAAACTTAGCTATCCGCGATGGACTCTCTTGAATGTCATCATTATTAATTTCTATGCGTTTGAGCTATGCATTTGTAGATGGGCCTGGGAGTTGAGCTGGTAGGGCAGTGGCCTGGGTCCAAAGTAGTAGAAGTAGCACAAAAACATTTTTTGGGTGTAGGCTTTTCCCTGTTCAAGCCTACCTCTAGAATCGAAAGTGCTTGAAAGGAAAAGTGAAGGAAAAACATAGGAATTGGAAAGTTTCCAATGGTACTACTGTTCATGCATTTGGTACAAAGGAATGGAGCAAAGGAAAACTGTAGTATTTGTTCCTTTAGTGTCTCCTTGAAAGAAAAACCATAGGAATTTTAATATCCACTTGTCCTCCTTTTCAGATTCCTATTCATGAAGCACAAGACTAAGAGATAGTAGCATAATAGCATTATAACCATACATTCTTGTGGTTTGACTTAATCTCACCATGCTTCTTTGCATCCTGTGATCTTCCAATTCTTGTGAACCAAACACCCAGATTGGCAGAAATCTTGTGTTTTAAAATTCTCTGTTTTGCACATGCATTCCTATCCTATTCCTGTGTATTTCCTATCCCTTCATTGTTAGGATCCTCCAATTAAAACAAGCCCTTACAGAATTACCTCTGTTACAGATATGTGCCAAAGAAAACCTTCTGTGGTTTGTCCCCTCCTGCTACGCTGTGGTCCACCCCAGCTCAGCTGCTCCAACGATGGACGGGTTCACCACAGCAGGGATCCGCCCTCCAGTCCGTCTTTCGCCACCTCAGATCTTCTTCCCCGCCACCAGCAGACACAACAACTGCATTACCATCATCAACTGAGCAGATGACCTCGAGGACTACACGGGTCTGCAAGAGAGGTCACACTCTTTCGTGTCTGCTTTCGTTATGCATCACTTAATATGATGACATGCTACTTTATCGTCCTGTTCACTGATTAGACTCCGAGTCAGGTCCAAACTAATGCTCACTTGAGATTTTAAATGGTTGTGGGGTATATATTGGGGCAGCAATCAATACTATCTGTCTACTATCCGGTTAATCTCGGGTGTCTACTATGAGTTTCATGTTAGGTGGAAACAAACATTAAAGGAGCCATTATCTGTATTTTTAACTGAAGCTATTATCTGTCTGCTATCATTGGTTTTGGGTCTATGCATAGTTTTCTACCATCACTCTGGATTTGTGCATGCACTCCTTACATAATCTCACTATGTTTTATTCCTATGCATGTCAGTTATTGCACACAATGGTACTGAACATGTAGAGCAAAAGTGACGAGCCTTGCATGTATATAAAATTTCTTCCAGACGTTGCTCCATGGTTTGTGCAAAAGTAACCCCCCTCCCCCCATTCCAGACTGTAATCAAGAGGAAGATAACTGTTCAGAGGGGGATTCAGAGGGAGCAGACCACTCCTATTTACCCCCTGAGATCGTTTGCTCTAACTTGGCATGCTGATGTTGGTCATATCATGCATATGGTGCATTGCATTGCTTACTTTATACATAAAATATGTCATCTACTTAGTTTAGACATGCATTGTGTGAATGCGATCTGTTTAGTTTCTATATCATATATGTGAATCATGCAATGCCATCTTGTTTAGCCAGGCATCAGATATGTGAATTTTGTAGTGCCATCCTGGTTAGCCAGTCATCTTATATGTGAATAATATCATGTCATCCTTTTTTATAATGTATAAAATTTGTCAATAATTTTAGTACATTCAATTACTCTTCATGTGCATCAGCCATTTGACGCGGTCATGGAAAAATCTGGAGTGAAAACAAGGTCTTCAGAGCAGACAATGCTATCTGATGAAGCGTGTGTCTTGTTGGTTAAGGATAGCTCCTTAGAGGAGGATTCAGAGACAGATGACCAATCGTATTCCCCATGAGGTGCGTGCTCTAACTTGACAGGGTTATATTGCTCATATCATGCATATGGTGTCTTGCATTGGCATGCCATTTGCTTAGTTTAGACATGCTTTGTGTGAATGCCACCTGTTTAGTGTCTAATTACCATATATGTGAATTTTGTAATGCCATATTGTTGCAAGACATTATATATGTGAATTATGCAATGCTATCTCGTTGCAAGGCATTATGTATATGAATTATCCAATGCCATGTTGTTTAGCCAAGCGTCATATATGTGAATTATATAATGTCATCCTTTTTTTGTATTACTCATTCCATTTTTCGACAATGTTTGTATATTCAACTGCTCTTCCTGTGCATCAGCCATTTGAATTGGTGATGGAGAAATCTGGAGTGAAAACAAGGTCTTCAAAGAAGACAATGCTACCTGCTAAAGCAGATATCTTGCTGGTTACAGATAGCTCCTCAGAGGAGAATTCAGAGGCAAATGACCAGTCCTATTTCCCCTTAAGGTGTATGCTCAAACTTGGTAGCGTTATATTACTCATATCATGCATATGTTGTCTTGCAATGCTTAGTTTTTACATCATATACACAATATTGAATGCCATCTCCTTAGTTGATACATCATATATGTGATTTCCCTTTGCTCACTTGCTTAGTATATAAATCATATATTTGAATTATATCATGCCATGATGTTTACATAGACATCATGTATCTGAATTATGGCATGGCAACCCATTTTCTAAAGACATAATATAGTTATATCATCTCATCTTGTTTACATAGTCATCATATTTTGAATTATGTCATTCTATCTGTGAATTATATCATGCCATCATGTTTCCATCGATGGCATGTTTGTGAATTATGGCATACCAACCACTTTAATAGACACATCATATAGTTATATCATGTCATCCTGTTTACATAGTCATCATATTTTGAAGTATGTCATTCTATCCCGTTTAGTTAGCCATCATATATGTGAAAATGTGTCATGCTATCATGTTTAATTAGCCATCATATATGTGAAATTATGTCATGCTATCCTGTTTGGTTAGACAATTATTTCATGCCCTATTTTCTTCCCTACAAGCCATTCACATGTCTATCTTACAATGTCTGTACATTCAATTTCTTTTCCTGTTTATCAGCTATTTGAATTGGAGGGTGTGATGGTAGTGTCTATGTGAGTAAAAACACAGTCTTCAGAAAAGATCGTGCTACCCGTTGATGCAGATAGAACCACGGTTGTACTTGCCCAAGAACTAGCTTTACCACACATAACCCTGACTCACGCAGATTGTACCCCTACCCAGTTCGACAGAGAACCAGCTACACCCTTTCTAAACCCAACCCCGACAGATAGTACCCCAGTTCCAGTTGACACAGCACTGTCTCCACCACAGAGCACCCAAACACGAGCAGTTAGTAAAGCAACTGTAGTGCCCAAAGCACGAGGACCACCACTCTGAACCCCAAGTCGATGCTTAAAGCAGAAGAAGAATTGTTCTCAGGTCAGGTTCCATAGCTATGGTTCATACCCCTTTGCTCTTGCATCACTGTATTTACCCATACCAACTAATTTCAAATTTGAAGGATGCAATTGAAACTCCAATGGTGCAACAAGTATGTTTTAGACCTGTTTCTTTAACGCATTTGCTGCTGTAACTTGCTCTATGTTGATTTCAGTTTCAATTAAATATGCAGTTATGTTCTCATGTCATGCACATTATAAGTGTTGTTATTGTTGTGTAGTTTCCCACACTTATATTTTGTCTATGCTGCTTTGTCTTAAACAGATATGATTTGAACTGTCTCTATCTTGATTTGGCAACATAAACTAGAATGATATAGACCATAAAGTGACCATACTACATAGATATATGTTTGTTTCATGTTGTTATCCTGTCCACCTTACTACTAAACTGGTTTACCAAAATGAGTTTCATATACAACATGGTAAACCTATGATCTGTCTGTTTATTTCTCTTTTAGAATGCAGAAAAAATATTGGAGACGAGTACCCCGTTATGCAATGGTAAAGGAAGTAATGTAGATAAGGTTCAAGATAGTGAGACATCCCTGTTGGTCTCCAAGAAAGCTGATAAAAACTATATTGAAGACACTGAGACAACCCCAAAGTCCTGTCTTGATGTAGTGTCCGAGTTACTGGCCACTACTGCTGGCACCAGCTCTTTGAACTCGCTGCCTGAATCAGTTCGGCTTCTTGAGTCTCAACTTCAAGTTGAAATACATCAATCAGATGTGCTGTGATAGGAAGCCAAAGGACTGAGGAAGTCCCTGCAGATTTCAGATGCATAATTTCTAGTGCAACATGATACGTCCATTTTGCATCATGCTTTTATATTGATATTTATTGCATTATGGGTTGTTATTACACATTATAGCACAATACTTATGCCTTTTCTCTCTTATTTTACAAGGTTTACATGAAGACGGAGAATGTCCGCAGTTGGAATTCTGGACTGGAAAAGGAGCAAATATTAGAGACCTATTCTGCACAACTCCAAAAGTCCTGAAACTTCACGGAGAATTATTTTGGAATATAAAAGAATATCGGGCGAAGAAAGCACCGGAGGGGGCTCACCAGCCATCCACAAGGGTGGGGGCCCGCCCTACCCCTGGGTGCGCCCCCTGCCTTGTGGGCCACCTGGCAGGCCCCCGATGCCCATCTTCTGCTATATGGTGTGTTTTAACCTCAAAAAAAATCAGAAGGAAGCTTTCGGGACAAAGCTCCGCCGTCTCGAGGCGGAACCTAGGCAGAACCAATCTAGGGCTCCGGTGGAGCTGTTCTGCCTGGGAAACTTCCCTCCGGGAGGGGGAAATTGAAGCCATCTTCATCACCAATGATCCTCTCATCGAGAGGGGGTAAATCTCCATCAACATCTTCACCAGCACCATCTCCTCTCAAACCCTAGTTCATCTCTTATATCCGATCTTTGTCTCAAAACCTCAGATTGGTACCTGTGGGTTGCTAGTAGTGTTGATTACTCCTTATAGTTAATGCTAGTTGGTTTATTCGGTGGAAGATCGTATGTTCAGATCCTTAATTAATGATAATTAATACTCCTCTGATTATGAACATGAATATGCTTTGTGAGTAGTTCTGTTTGCTCCTGAGGACATGGGAGAAGTCTTGCTATAAGTAATCATGTGAATTTGGTATTCGGTCGATATTTGATGCGATGTATGTCGTCTTTCCTCTAGTGGTGTTATGTGAATGTCGACTACATGACACATCACCATGATTTGGGCCTAGGGGAAGGAATTGGGAAGTAATAAGTAGATGATGGGTTGCTAGAGTGATAGAAGCTTAAACACTAGTTTATGTTTTGCTTCGTAAGGGGCTAATTTGGATCCATATGTTCCATGCTATGGTTAGATTTATCTTAATTCTTCTTTCATAGTTGCGAATGCTTGCGAGAGGGGTTAATAATAAGTCTGAGGCTTGTCCAAGGAAGGGCAGCACCCAAGCACAGGTCCACCCACATATCAAATTATCAAAGTAACGAACGCGAATCATATAAGCATGATGAAAACTAGCTTGACAGTAATTCCCATGTGTCCTCGGGAGCACTTTGCATTATATAAGAGTTCGTCCAGGCTTGTCCTTTGCTACAAAAAGGATTGGGCCACCTTGCTGCACCTTAGTTACTTTTATTACTCGTTACCTGTTACGAATTATCTTATCACGCAACTGTCTATTACCGATAATTTTAGTGCTTGCAGAGAATACCTTGCTGAAAACCGCTTGCCATTTCCTTATGCTCCTCGTTGGGTTCGACACTCTTACTTATTGAAAGGACTACGATAGATCCTCTATACTTGTGGGTCATCACAATAGCAAGCGCTAGGGGATTTAAGTGCCAAACAAGAGAAAGCTAATAAGCTTGCTAAGCGTCTTGCCAGCATGGTAGATACCCAGGATATTGTTTCTTGAGCTCTTGTGAAGTGGTTTCATTGCTGAACTTGTTTTTCTGCGGCACTTATTTGCACTGGTCGCCAACTTTGATGGCTAGTGTATGTAATATGCTGCTTTGTTCTCCATATTTGCACTGGTGGCGAACTTTGATGCCCAGTGGATGTAATATGTGTAATAGCCGTGATAGGCTCACACAAGTTGCTTGCTTCACTACAAAAAAATACACTTCCGTGATGATACGTGTTTGTCACAGTAGGTCGCATTTTCTGTCATGCATGTACATCCATGAAGATTTTATGACAGAATCAAGATAGTCATACCTGTGCTGTCGTAGAAGTGTTCCATGACATTACCAAAATTATCATCATGGAAGTGTCCACTTCCATGACGATAAATCCCGCGTCACAGAAGTGCTTTCGTCAAGGGTGACCGACACGTGGCATCCACCGTAATGGAACACCGTTAAGCTATCGGGTCGGGTTTTGGATCCGATAACCCGTTAACAGCCCTGACCAATGGGGATTTTCCATGTGTAAAATCATCATTGGCTGGAGGAAACACGTGTCGGCTCATCGTTGGGACAGATGTCATCAACTCATTGGACAGAAGGCGCCTATGATACGTAGACACATGGCACGGCCCAATGGAGGCCCATTCCTGTTTAAAGGCCGGCCCATTTGACTTGGTCAAAAGGTGGCGGGCCGGCCCATGTAAAGCCTGTCAATGGCCTATTCGCATATAACCCATTTACAACCCGCTAACCCAAGGCCCGTTACGCCCTATCCGAATTAGGCCCAGTAGCGTCATCTGGGCCACCCAATATGATTCCAGCCCGTTTTCACTTCTAGCCCATGTATGGCCCATGACGTCTTTCGGCCCATATGAGGCCCTATGTAACTGTTGGCCTATTAACGGCCCATGGTGAAACTGGCCCGTAATGAACAGTGTATCACTTTACACCCATTAACGGCCCGTGGTGAAACTGGCCTGTAATGAACAGTGTATCACTTTATACCCATTAACGGCCCGTTATTCCGTTGGGACATTTGCAGCCCATGTTATCTTTCGGCCTTCTCAGAGCCCATTTATTCTTGGGCTCATTTCCAGCATTCGTTTACTTATGGCTCGTTACTGTCATTTTCTTTCTTGTGGGCCAAATTCAGCCCGTGGTTACAGTCAGCCTGTTTGTGGTCCATTAATACGTTGGGCCGTTTTCATAGCGTCATCAAATATGGCCTATTAACGATGGCTCGTTATGGTCGGCCCATGAACGGACGATTCCAACTCTAGCCCATTTACAGCCATAATGCGGTCCGTTTGGCCCATGTTTGGCCAATCGATCATACGGTCCGTATAAGTCCCACTGATGATACGGCCCGCAGAAGGCCCATTGTTTCTACGGCCCGTAGAAGGCCCATTGTTTCTACAGCCCGTAGAAGGCCCACTGTTTCTACGGCTAGTAGGAGGCCCAATGTCACTACAGTAAATATTAGCCCATGGTTATTGTGGCCTAGTTTTAAAAAATAGGTTATTGCAGCCACTAGCTAACCGCGGAAAAAGAACTGCAATGACTACAAGCAAACAAATAAACAAGACAACAAGGAAATAAATAAGCAAGCAACTAACGCTAGGCTATCACGGCTATTACACATATTACATCCACTGGGCATCAAAGTTCGCCACCAGTGCAAATATAGGGAACAAAGCAGCATATCATATACACTGGTTGTTAAAGTTGGCGACCAGCGCAAATAAACGCCGCAGCAAAACAAATCCAGAACTGAAATCACTTCAGAAGATCTCAAGAAACAATATCCCGGGTACCCATAATGCTGGCAAGATGCTTAGCAAGCTTATTAACTTTCTCTTGTTTGGCGCTTAAATCCTCCAGCGCTTGCTGTTGCACCAGAAAATATGCATCTGAATTCTGCAGGGACTTCCTCAGTCCTTCAGCTTCCTGTCGCAGCACATCTGATCGATGTCTTTCAACTTGAAGTTGAGACTCAAGAAGACGAACTGATTCAGGTAGCTAGTTCGAAGAGCTTGTGCCAGCAGTAGTGGCCAGTAACTCGAACACTACATCAAGACAGGAATTTTGGGTTCCCTCACTATCGTCAAGATAGTTTTTATCAGCTTTCTTGGAGACCAATAGGGATGTCTCACTATCTTGAACCTTATCTGCATTACTTCCTTTACCATTGGATAACGCGGTACTGTTCTCCAATATTTTGTCCGCATTCTAAAAGAGAAACAAGCAAACACATCACATGTTTACCATGTTGTATATGAAACTCATTTTGGTAAATGAGTTCAGTAGTAAAGTGGACATGATAACAGCATGAAACAAACATATATCTATGTACCATGGTCACTTTATGGTCTATATCATTCTAGTTTTTGTTGCCAAATCAAGATAGAGACGCAGTTCAAATAATATTTGTTTAAGACAAAGTAGAATAGATAGAATATATGTGTGGGTAACTATAGAGAAATAACAACACTTGTAATGTGCATGACATGAGAACATAACTGTTTATTCAATTGAAACTGAAATCAATATAGAGCAACAACAGCAAACCAATTAAATAAACATGTTTAAAACATACCTGTTGCGCCATTGGAGTTTCAATTCCATCTTTGAAATTTGAAAATAGTTGGTATGAGTAAATATAGTAATGCAAGAGCAAAGGAGTATGAACCATAGCTACAGAACCTGACCTGAGAACAAATCTTCTTCTCCTTTAAGCGTTGAGTTGGGATTCGGAGTGGTGGTCCTCGTGCTTTGGGCACTGCAGTTCCCTTACTAACTACTCGTGTTTGGGTGCTCTGTGGTGGAGACGGTGCTGTGTCAACTGGAACTGGGTTACTATCTGTCGGGGTTGCGGTTAGAAGGGGTGTGGCTGGTTCTCTGTCCAACTGGGTAGGGGTACAATCTGTGAGAGTCTGGGTTATGTGTGGTGGATCTGATCCTTGGGCAAGTACAACTGTGGTTCTATCTACATCAACTGGTAGCACTATCTTTTTTGAAGACCGTGTTGTTACTCCCTTAGATACTGCCATCACGCTCTCCAATTCAAATGGTTGATAAACAAGAAAAGTAATTGAAAGTATAGACATTGTATGATAGACAGGTGCAATGGATAGTGGGGAATAAAAGAGGGCATGAAATAATTTATATTTATGTTGTCTAACCAAACAAGATAGCATGACACAATTTCACATATATGATGGCTAACTAAACAGGATAGCATGACACAATTTCACATTATGATGGCTAAATAAAAAGATGGAAAGACATAGTTCAAAATACGAGACTATGTAAACAGGATGACATGACAGAACTATATAATGTGTTTATTAAATAGGTTGGCATGCCATAATTCACATACATTCACGGATAGAATGCCATAATTCAAAATATGATGACTGTAAACACTAAACATGATGAGATGATATAACTATATGATGTCTTTATTAAATGGGTTGCCATGCCATACTTCAGATAGATGATGTGTATGTACTATGTAAACATGATGGCAAGATATAATTCAAATATATGATTTATATAGTAAGCAAGTAAGCAGATGGCAATCCATATATGATGTAAAAACTAAGCAATGCAAGACAACATGCATGACATTGGTAATATAACCCTGCCAAGTTTGAGCATAGACCTCAGGGGGGAAATAGGACTGGTCATCAGTCTCTAAATCCTCCTCTGAGGAGCTCTCTGTAACCAGCAAGATGTCTGCTTCAGCAGGTAGCATTGTCTGCTCAGAATACCTTGTTTTCACTCTAGATACTTCCATCACCGCTTCGAATGGCTGATGCACAAGAAGAGTAGTTGAATATACAAACATTGTCGACAAATGGAACACGTAATACAAAAAAATGATAGCATGATATAATTCACATACATGATGATTGGCTAAACAGCATGGCATTGCATAATTCACATATATAATGCCTTTGCAACAAGATAGCATTGTATAATTCACATATATAATCTCTTGCAACAAGATGGCAATGCATAATTCACATATATGGTAATTAGACACTGAACAGGTGGCATTCACACAAAGCATGTCTAAAATAATCAAATGACATAGCAATGCGAGACACCATACGCACGATATGAGCAACATAAGACTGCCAAGTTAGAGCATACACCTCGGGGGGGGGGGATAGGACTGGTCATCTGTCTCTGAATCCTCCTCTGAGGAGCTATCCGTAACCAGCGAGATATGCGCTTCGTCAGATAGCATAGTCTGCTCTGAAGACCTTGTTTTCACTCCAGAATTTGCCATCACCGTGTCAAATGGCTGATGCACATGAAGAGCAGCTGAATGTACTAACATTGTTGACAAATATAATATGTAATGAAAAAAAGGATGGCCTGATATAATTTACATATAAAATGACTGGCTAAGCAGGATGGCATTGCAAAATTCACATATATGATGCCTGGCAAAACAAGATGGCGTTGCATAATTCACATAAACGATGAATAAACTAAACAGATGGCATTCGCACAAAGGATGTCTAAACTAAGCAGATGACATATTTGATGTATAAAGTAAGCAATGCAAGACACCATATGCATGATATAACCAACATCAGCATGCCAAGTTAGAGCGAAGACCACAGGGGGTAAATAGGAGTTGTCTTCTCCTTCTGAATCCCCCTCAGAACAGATATCTTCCTCTCGATTACAATCCAAAATGCATGGAGGGGGGGGGGCTGCCTTTGCGCCTACCATGGAGCGACGTCTGCATGAAATTTTATTGCCACGCAAGGCTCGTCTCTTTTGCTCTACATGTTCAGTTCCATTGTTTACAATAACTGTCATGCATAGGAATAAAACATAGTGAGATTATGTAAGGAGTGCATGCAGAAATCCAGAGTGATGGTAGCAACCTGTGGATAGACCTAAAACCAATAATAGCAGGCAGATAATGGCTTTAGTTAAAAAATACAGATAATGGCTTCTTTACTGTTTGTTTCCCACCCAACATGAAACTCATATTAGACACCAGAGATTAACTAGATAGTAGATAGACACTATTGATAGCAGCCCCGATATGTACCCCACAACCATTTAAAAACTTAAGTTTGACCATTAGTTTGGAGCTGACTCAGAGTCTAATCGGTGAACACGACGATAAAGTAGCATGTAATATTAAGCGATGCATAACGTAAGCAGACACGAAAGAGTGCGACCTCTCTTGCGGACCCGTGTAGCCCTCGAGGTCATCTGCTCGGTTGATGATGGTAATGCAGTTTTCATGGCTGCCAACGGCGGGGAAGAAGATCTGAGGCGGCGAAAGATAGTCTAGAGGATGGATCCCTGTTGTGCTAGACCCTTCTGTCGTTGGAGCAGCTGAGCTGGGGTGGACGACGACGCAGCAGGAGCGGGACAAACCACACAAGGTTTTCTTTGACAACTATCTGTAAGAGAAGTAATTCTGTAAGGGCTCGTTTGAATTGGAGGATTCCAACAATGCAGGGATAGGAAATAGACAGTAATAGGATAGGAATGCACGTGCAAAATAGAGAATTTGAAAACACAGGATTTCTGCCAATTTGGGTGTTTGATTCACAACAATTGGAAGATCATAGGATGCAAAGAAGCATGGTGAGATTAAGTCAAACCACAAGAAAATGTACGGTTATAATGCTATTATGCTACTATCTCTTAGTCTTGTGCTTCATGAATAGGAATTTGAAAAGGAGGACAAGTGAAAATTAAAATTCCTACGTTTTTTCTTTCAAGGAGACACTAAAGGAACAAATATGCGTGCTTAGTGGACAATATATATAATATGTAGAGTAAAAAAGAGATGCGTGTACAACCTCTTTGGCGAAGCCATGTCGATCTCAGCGTGATTGGGTTGGCCGGTGAGGATGCTCCGCTGACTTTGCTGTCGGAGGAGGGGAAGAAGATCTTAGGCGTCTGGAGATGGAGCCCGAGGTACTGCTCCGATGTGATGGAGGGTTTCGTCGTTGGAGCAGCTCCGGTGAGTTGTACGACGCCGAGGCTGAAGCAGGACAAGAGAGACAACGAACAACATTAACCTGAGTGGAATTCTAATAACATCTCCAATACATGATGTAAAATACATAACCACAAAGTGCTAGATGTAAAATACATCAGCCTCTCATCTCTGAACTTAATTGTCGAAACTGAACTTAACTGTTGAAACTGAACTTAACCGCCGAAACTGAACTTAACTGTCGAAACTGAATTTTGCTGTGGAAATTGAATTTTGCTGTCGAAACTGAACGCACTAGCAAAGTGAGGCTACACGTCGGTCGACTGACTTTTTCATCTCTGGTCAGTCGATTTGTAGCCATTGGATATGAAATCAAGGGCCTGTGGTTCATCTTCAACCTCCACCCCCTTGAGCCGCCAGCCACCACCGGCCAAACAGCAGCCACCCGCCGCCCGCGGCCGGCGGTGCGCCGCCCCGCCCGCCCCATCGCTGGTCCGCCGCCT
>NC_057797.1:519517017-519541597 GCF_018294505.1 Triticum aestivum | reverse complement strand
ACCCTAAGATAGATAGTGGGGTACCTCTCCGGCGAGCCCCCTCCCCGCTGCGGCTGGTTCTTTCTTCACCCCGGCGAGCCCCCCCACCCCCTGAAAATCGACTGACCCAAAAGTCGATTCAGTCGACTGAAGTGTAGCTAAATCGGAGCAGCATCACAAGCAAGAGCAAGAGCGAGAGCAACAACGCGAGCAAGAGCAATAGCAACAGCAGACCAGGCAGGGGACCGAGAGCAAGAGTAGAGCAGCATCGCGAGCGAGAGCTAAAGCAGCAGCAACTCCTACTGATGTGGACGTCGCCGCCGAGGGAGCAACGCCATGGAGGAAGTGGCCGGTGACGCCGCCGTGGATGGAGCCGCGCTGTGTCGGCTCGAGACCGAGCACCGTCAGCACCGTGAGATCGAATCAAGAAGAAAATGCGGCGATTAGTGTACAACCTCTTTGGTGGCACTGATTAGGCCGCAACTTCATTCGAGGAAAAGGTGATGATGATGCTCTTCCGGTGGTGCAGGTGAAGACGGTGGTGTGGGAATGGAGGTGGCGGCGAAAGACGAGGGGAACGTCGGGCAGCTCCTTAGAGGTGGAGGACGGGGTGGCTGAACCGGCGGGACGATGAGATCGATGACGGATCCTTATCCGGTATGGTGGATGAGGGATGTCGAGGTGTTGCTGTGGACGACATCGTCGGGGAAGAGGCTTCGGCTGGGTGGTGGACGGAGCAGGGTGTGGGGTTTATCGCGGGTTTTCGCGGCCTCGGTGTACGAATGGGTGGGTGGATGGGATGGCAGTGGGGAACCATGGCTTAGAGACGCGCTTGTCCGAAATGTGGGGTAAGTTATGAAAGTACCCCCACCGATTTGAGGCGGTTCTTTCGGTTCAGGGGTACCACGGGCATTTTGCGTGTCGGGATTTCACAGGAGGTGGGAGTTTTAGCGCGCATTGTAATTTCGGAATAGCAAGGCGTGGGTTGAGATGGAGGGAGTTGTCGGAGCACAACGAGACAAA
Source organism: Triticum aestivum (assembly GCF_018294505.1). Taxonomy (NCBI): domain Eukaryota; kingdom Viridiplantae; phylum Streptophyta; class Magnoliopsida; order Poales; family Poaceae; genus Triticum; species Triticum aestivum. The sequence goes on along the minus strand of NC_057797.1, from coordinate 519,540,595 downwards.
GATATATCTTAAATATTTTGGGTTAACAAGGCGCGGGTTGAAATTTCCGGACAAGCCTAACGTGTACTGTACCAAATCAATGCGCACTATAAATGTCATTCAAAACTTTGAATTCATGTTATGTTCAATTAAAATATTTCGCTACGTGTATAATGCATGCAACCTACTACTCAAATAAACGTTTTAGTGCATTCCAAACGTATATACTACCGCTTCAATATGAACTAAATTTGAATTCGTTTCTCTATTTGAATAAGATCTACAGTAATGATTGTTGTGAAGTCAAAGCATTTGAATTCATTTATCTTTTTTAATAAGATCTACAATCATCATTATTGTCAAGTTAAACCATCATTTGTGTATTATTTTCACAACACACCACATGATTAGTCTCGAGTTACATATGAACTATGTGTACTATATGAACTCGAACTAGATTTTTTGAATCCACTTTATTTTGATTTCAAGTCATATTACATTTCTAGATCTAGCTAGATCTTCATAATCTAAACCATGTCTCATATGTATAATGTGTTTATGACATTATGTATGGTGCCCCGCCCCCTACGCCTACAAGTATTTAGATGTGAGTTGCAAACACCACACATTACCACAAATTCAAATAAAATGTGAGAATGTTCGATATATAGTATTGTTTAGATTGTTCGATATTTAGTTGTAAGCTGCAAACGCCACACATTATCACAAATTCAAATAAAATGTGAGATTGTTTGATGTATAGTATGGTTTAGATTGTTCGACATTTAGTTGTGAGTTGCAAACGCCATGCATTATCACATTATGGTATAACATGTGCACAGCACGTGTATCACCGCTATATTCATGCATGCAATGTTTAAAACACTATGATCTCCTATTCAAATATATGAAGCCGCTTTCATATAAAATTATGATCTTTGTTAGTCTCTTACACCCACACAATCCTCTAACCTTTGTAGCTACCACTAACTTTCTCTCGTGCATGCACACAACCTCCTCGCCCTCCCCTCCCTCGGCATTCTATACACCAGGCACATTCAATTTTTTTCTTTAGGTCATTCTCCCAGAGTCTCCACATCTCCTTTCCGACACACACCGATCGATAAACCTCTCTAGCGATGCCTGCCTACAACATACACACACACCTTCAATCTCCTCATTTATGTGTCCTTGCCTCGTGTCTCTCATACGGTCAGACACACGTGTGAACTCTCGCCCCTCTTTTCATCGATCTCACAACCGCACACTCCTCCCCATATCTAGCTAGTAGTTGGGCCTCTTGCACCACTTCCTAGCTCCATTCTCTCTGTCTATCCGTCTCGCCGGGCCTTATTTGCCTCTAACAAATGGACGTACACCGACCAATCTCTCGCTATACATATAGCTAGCTAGGTCCTTATAACTCGTTTTTACCCACACGTCAATCGATCTACCTCATTAATTGTGTCTCTCCCTTCCTCCGACAAACAACAATTGATCTACCGATCTAGTTAGGTTTGCTTACCAAACACATGGTTCCCCTTCATCATCCATGGATGCGTCCTGACAGACCTATCACGCACATGCACACACAGAAACACATCCCCACTCTTATTGATAACATTGCAGTTCCACCCTCAGTTTGTCTAGTAGGCCTCTCCCACCATCTTCGAGAAGCAACTCCATCACCCATCCAACACTCTACCCCTCTCCCTCCATCTCTCTCTCCTCTCTCTCTCCCTCTCTCTCTCTGTGTGTCCCATCATATTTCCCGTCCTTCAGTTATGTATGGATGTCAACCGATCTCCCTCAAGACATAGCTAGGTCTCTCCTTCTCAACACATATACGAGTCGTTCTACCTCTATAGTTAGGCCTCTGCCTACCCCTTCCCCACCCCGTCCCCCCCCCACACACCGATACATCGAGCGCTCTAGTCATGTCTCCCTGCCACACACAAACTTTACATGTGCCCTCTAACGTTCCGGTAGGCCAGTCGCCCTATATCTTTGACTTGCACACACACACACACACACACACACACACACAATTTTGATGGCTCTCTTCATCGATCTCGCACCCACCCACTTGATCCTCTCTTCGACTCTATCGATAGCTATGACCCCTCCCTCTCTTCTCGTGGATTGCCCGACCCTCTATGTATGATATGGATAGGCCTCCATTTCACACACATTGCATGCAAAATTTTGTTTGAGATGTCATCGACACATATTCCCACAAATAATTCATGAAATCAACCCCCACCCCACCCCCACCCCAAAACAAAAAACACTCACGAACGCGGTTTGTATCTCTCACACACACCCACGTAGGTGGGGGACGTGCACGAAGAGAAGAGGTGCATGCACGGCGCACGTACTCCCATCTCTTTCCCAACCACACCCGCGCGGGTACACTGTGGAGCTCATTTCTGTATGAAAAAGGCAGCCCACATGGTAATTTGGCACGTGTACTGGTTGTCCACTTGGTGGAGGGAGGATCGTCTACCATGGGTGAACAAACAAATTGTGACTTGATGTGTTATGTTAAAAAAGAGGCAAACCATGTGTGGCCTACCTTAGAGGCAAGGCTCTATACACTGGAGTACTTTTGATGTGTCCCGTCAACTCGCAGAACGAGGAGAAGCTTGCTTAGTACGCCATCTCCCCTATTCCTAAATACAAGTCTTTGTAGAGATTTCACCATGAACCACATGCGGATGTATATAGATGCATTTTAAGTGTAGATTCATTCATTTTGTTCCGTATGTAGTGGAATCTCTACAAAGACTTATCTACTAGTAATAGCTAGCCCCCACTACTAGGAATTATCTATCCTCTCCTTGAACCACATCATCAAAATTGATGTAGCCATTAGATGAAGTAAATCAATCCATAATAGCCGTCTGATCTAGACGTTGAGAGGCTCCGCACTAAGCCACATGCAAGCATGCAGAAATACCGTGGCACATGCATGTGAGTGGGTTTTAAACCACATCAACATGTCTGCATGCAAGCATGCACCGGTAGCATGCATGTAAGTGAGCTTTTAAGTCCCATTAACATGTCAAAAATAAAAATATAATCCCATTATGCAGTAGGAGTTGGATGATCTTTTTTCCTTATGTGGGATGATCTAAATGATGATGGGAGTTTATTTAGTTTGGCTACCACATTTGTCATGCGGTTATAGAGTTTTTTTAGTTCTATGAAATCGATAATTTTGCGTAGAGAGATATACCGCTATTCCGTGGCAACATGCGGGGACTCATCTAGTAATATTTAGGAACGAAGGGAGTACTATGTAAAGAGTTAGGTATCACACGGTGATAGTGTGAGGTGGGCCATGTAATCATTGAGCCTGCGTGTTTTCACTACTCTTGCACGCCTCCGCTGTAAGAATGGAGAAAATTGTAATCTAGTAGTAGTACCTCCTTTCGCCGAAAGCGTGGGACATCCAGCAGTCCTACCACCTCAGTAATAAAGACCAATGAGCCGTCAAATCACATAGACCCAGCAGTAACCATCACTCTTGCGCCAGTGAGAGGTCGTGTCCGCTCTGCTCGGGCATGAATGCGGCACCGATTCTTTGGAGCGGCGCTGACCGTTTCGGGCGGGAAGCGCGCGGGGGCGATGGAGGGGCTTCGGGTGAGCCAGGCTGGTCAGGAGCGGGCGTGGCAGCTGTCTGCATGTCCCTACTGGACACGCCCGGAAATGAGAGGATGCACCGACTCTCACGGCTAAAATCGTACACTACACAACATCTCTCTGTAGGAGTAGGTCGATTTGTCGCTCTGTCTAACACACACATGTTGTTAAACACACACACACACACACACATGCACACACGCACGCACCTTGGTCCTGTTGCACCTTCTAACTTGAGTTCTCGGGTTTGATAACTACACTTGAGCATAATTTGTGCCAGGAGAATTCTTTGACTGGTCAAAATGTTTTCTAGGGTTTGCACGCTTCACACTCTCTCTCCAGTATATATATACACGTTGGAGCCTCAGCGTTTGTAGTTGCTCTCTTCACACTCTCTCGCCCTCTCTCGCTGGAGCCTCAACGCTTGTACTAGTTGCTCTCTTCACGCTCTCTCGCCCTCTCCAGATCTAAACAAGACTTCGTTGGCCTCTCTCTCCCCTCACTGCTGCTCAAAGAGCCGGCAGGATCCGTCCGTCGGGAAGGGAAGGAGGCTTAACTCTGTCACCGTCGGCGAGGGACTACCGGCGTAGCTGTTCACTTTCCAACCAGCGGCGGCGCGGGAGGGCCTCCGACCCCTTCTTCTTCGCCGTAGTCCCGTCGCCCACCGAACCACGCCCCAAGAACCTTAAGGTATAATTTACTTACTCCACATGCATTACTCTAGCTGCATGTATACCATGAATCTAGGACGTGGTTCAAAGAGGAAAGGGGTGGGGGAAAGTAGTGGGAAAAGTTGTATATAGCATGAATCTAGGACGTGGTTCAAAGAGGAAATGAAGGGGGAAGTTGTATAGCATGAATCTAGGACGTGGTTCAAAGAGGAAAGGAATGGGGAAAGTTGTATTGCATAAATCTAGGACGTGGTTCAAAGAGGAAAGGAAGGGGTGAAAGTACTAGTTCAGAAAGGAAAGGAAGGGACAAGGCTGTAGAGTTTGAGCAGGACTAGATTTGCTGCGCTCACATAGGGAAAGGTGTCTAAAGATAACAAAACTAGGACCAACACAAATATGCTCCTTGATTGTTTGTTCTTTGTTGCAACAGACTGTGCATGACCACAGTACATCAGTAGATGCACATGGTGCTGGTGCGTCCACTGTCCCGTGCATCTCATTAGCTGTTGTTAATCTAAGGCCCTGTTTGCTTAAAAACTACCTAGTCCCTACCTGCTTGGTTCGAGGGACTAAACATGGACTAGAGGTTATTAAATGACATGCTAAAAGACCATGTTACCCCTAGTAATGAACTAATAGAGACAAGGTGTGATGTGTGGCAGGGGCAACTGTTGGAAAAAGTCCCAAAAAGACTCCCTCGGGGGTCTTCTTTCTTTAGTCCCAAATGCCCACTGTCCCTAAAATTCCCTCCTATTTGGTTTAGATGGGACTGACACGGAGTTTTTTTAGTCCCTACACCAAAATGTCCCTGTAAACAAAGACCCTCTAATAATGCCGCTGGAAAATTGATGCAATGCCACAATTAAAAGCAAATTACATGTTTAACGAATTTTATTGTTAATATAATCTCTATGTTAATATTAATCAATGCCACCATTTGAGAAATGCTACTGTCTTGCTTTCTTTCCCATTTAGATAAGGTAGATGCTTCTTTTTGTTGGTTTCTGTGTCATCCATCGTTATTGACCACTAATTGTTTCCTTTGCACCTCTGTGTAAACAGGGTTATCTACTTCACCTCGTTGCCATTGTGACTTTTTGTTGCACTGCACAAAACACTTTTGTTTTAAGAGTGTTTTGTGCAGTTCAACCAAAATGTCACACCGACAACGTTGCTTGATCTTAGTGGAACTGCACAAGAGGAGATCTTACTTCCTATCCGTTAAGGCGAATTTGGTTCAGATCTTCTTCTTGTGAATTGTTTGAATTCCGCATCATGAGAGGTCAGTACTAGCCTTCTTTCACATGATTCTACACTGTGCTTTCGTATGTTGTGCTACTTGTACGATAATGTTGCTTGATTTTAGTGAACTGCACAAATAGAGACAAGACTTCCAATCTGTATATGCACCGTAATATCCCATTGAGGTAAGATAAGGACATTTCACAACTGCTGGCCTGTATTTTGCCACTTTCATTAGAAAATTAAATTTAGTACTATACTTGTGCTCCCTAATTGACATGACAAATCTTACATTGAAGGCGAAGCTTGTCTATTATTGAACCAAGTGATGAAGGGGAAGAACAAGCGGAAGAAAAACAAAAATCAACTCATGGTGCTATAATGAAGCATTGGAACTGTGATGACACAAGTAATGATATAGTTTTACATCTTAATTTATTGCTATGGATGGAACGAGCAATTGTTTTTCCACTGATTTGATTCCACTCTTAATGTAATATGTAATTATCTCAACTTGTGCAAACAGGGATCTTCTTTGAAGATACCATATATTTTAGTGGAACTACACAAGAAGATGTTGGAAACATTAAACTAATCGAGGAGTATATAGTAAGCATGGCCACCACTGTAGATAGCAACAGATGGTTCCAGAGAAGTGCTTAAGTGTTATAGATGGAAACATTAAACTAATTGAGGAATTTATCATCGCATCACAAAATGGCAAATAAGTAGCAGACGACCATCGAGTTTAAGTGTTACAACTCGAAGAACCAAATGTATCAAAACGAGAGTTGTAAACACGAAGCAAAACATGAAGCACCCGCCATATGGACCCGCTTGAAGACTATCAAACTCATATGCTTCTCCCCCTTTTGTCAGTAAGGACCAAAAAGGTTTGAAGACATAGAGCCTCTACTCGTTCCCATGAAGAGTAGGTGAAGCAGCAGGGTCGTCTGTGGTGTTTGGCGGTGCAGAAGAACTTGGAGCAGTGTCGAAGCATGCTGAAGGAGGTGGCGGTGAAGTAGCATCGTCTTCATCCTCGATCACTCTGGCATTCACAGTTGCAGCAGAGGAAGAGAACTCAGAGTCTTTAAGAGATGGAGTTCGTCGTAGCACTGCCCTTCGAGGAGGTGTGGAGTCAAACTTAAAGCGTTCAGAGAAGCCATCCTCTTGAAGATCATCTTCAGAACACATCAGCGTCAGCCCTTTCCAAGTGCGTCGAGAGGTTTCATGGGCAACAAAGGCATTCTTGGTGGCAAGATTGCGAATGCGATTAACATCCACCAAGAGGCTTTGCATTTGACTCTTTAGCCAGTCATGATGCCTATCATGTTTCTGATGAAGAGCCACAAGAAGCTCTCGGTCGTTGAGAACACGAGTGCGCTTCTTGGGTCGTTGGGTAATTGTGCTATCAGTGGCTTCAGTGAGAGCAGGATGGGGTGCACGTGTAGTGCCAGCCAAAGGATACACACGAGTGACTGCTTCAACTCCTTCAATGTTCTGAGAAAAACTTTGATGCTCTGCATTCTGAAGACTTAGAGGTTCCTTGGCAGGCTCAGGATAGATGGCTTCAATAGACATATCCACATCAGGCAGAAAGATCCAATGATTGCGAGCAGATGGCTGATATGAGATAGCGGAGTGAAGTTTGATCAGCCGCATTACCCATGGGGCGTAGAACTTCAAACCAAACAGATCAGAGCCTGATGCAGCAAGTTGGCGAATGAAGAAGTCATGTGCATTGAAGCATTTTCCATGAAGAATATAGAAGACCAAAGTCTTCATTGCACCTTCCAGCTTGGCATGTGGAGAGTGTCCTTTGATGGGCCAGAGAGTTCGCCTTATGATGTGATAAATAGTCCTTGGCAGATGCTCAAGGTCTTCAACAAAGAACTTTTTGGGATATGCAGCATCTTGGGGCAATGGCTTCATCATACTGAGCATCTGACTCATGTTAGGTTCAGGCTTCTGAAAGATGCTCTCCACAGCTTCATTGTGAAGTTGACAGCCAGCTTCGTAGAGATTGCCAGGAGTGGGGAGACCAGTGAGCTCAATGATGTCAAAGGCTTTGGCTTCATGATGAACGTTTCCTGTCATCCACTCCAGGACCCAAGTCTTCGGATCTCTGTTGTACCCGCGGATGTGAAGTGTGGCATAGAATTGAAGCAGCAACTCTTCATTCCAATGCTCTTGATCGGTGACGAACGGCAGCAATCCAACCTCCTTGAAGCAATCCAGAGCTTCTTCCAGACAGGGCAGACCAGCTATTGCTTCAGTGTCAAGACGCTTGTGTGGGAAGATGCGACCTTGATTGTAAAGAATGCAGGAGTAATAGCTTCGCTGCGGATAGCTCCAGAACCGATCAGATGATATTCTTTCCCTTGAGTAGGGGTTCCTGGAGCTATTGAAGAAAGTGTTGTCTGCTTTGAAGCCATTGATATTGAAGGATCCAGGTGCTGATGCAGGACCTGGGAACCTGGGCAATCTTGGGATTGGCTTCTGTACCTGAGGCCTGTGCTCAACATGATAGTTGAACTGAGGACCGGCAGCAGGCGCAGGAACAGAAGCAGTTGGATCAGTGGCTTCGCTGACTTCTGGTGCTTTTGTTGGTGAGGGCTCCACATTAGCTTCAGCCATGACAACGTCAGTGGCTTCATTGGTGTTGGTGGTGGTAGCCTCAAGATTTTCAACCTCCGCTTGACGAGCTGGAGGGTCAGTCACATTCATGTTCTCCTCGAGAACCGCTTCTTGGTGGGACAGGGGAGTAGCAGCTTGTGGGGCTTCTTCTTCATCGGCTGATGCAGCCAGAATGTCTTTAGCAGCTTTAGCTTCAGACCCAGAGACTGGAGGCCTTGGTCCTTCGCGAAGCCTGCGCAACGCTGGCGACGCCTGTGTAGTTGGAGTTGGCTGGGCCTCAAAGTCTTCTTCCTCTTGTGGGCGATTAGCCCATGAAGCATCTTGAGCAATTGGCGTCAGAGGACGACCAATGCTGATGAGTTCGCTGTGCTCGAGCTGAGGAAGGACTACATCATCTTCAACATGGTCATGGTGACCAATGTCTTCAGCAGCAATGGGATCAGCTGCTGGAAAGTCTTCAGCTTCATGAGCCTCTGTGAAAGCAGGCTCATGGATAGTCAGTTGACGTTCTTGCGGTTCAGCATCAGGACAAACCATGGAAATGGGTTCAACAATCAAAGGCTCTATGGGAGGAGCCCGTTATTTCTTGGTCTTCCTCTTCTTTTTGGAGGGGGCAGTAGGAGAGGCTTTAGGAAGTTTCCTCTTCCTGGCTTCAGCCTCAGCAGTCCTCGTCTTCTTCAGCTCTGAAGCGGTTGACCGGGCTTTTGGCTTCGAGCCAGTCATGCTAGTTGGGAAGACAATGGGATCTGCTTCCTGCCTTGGTGTGAGAGGTTCGACCACAAAGGGCTTCTTCTTCTGCTTAGCAGCCATCCTGGGATCAATGCACGGACGCCCAAGGGCCTTGCGCTTCTCAGCCTCATTGTAGCCTTGCACACACTTGTCAGCCAGGCTCTTCATGCGCTCCTGAGAACCCTGAGCTTCTGCGCATTTCTTGAGAAAGGCTTCTTTGAGCTCGTGCAGCATAATCTTGAAGTTTTTCACCTCTTGCACGCTGAGCTTGGCCATATGCTTCTTGAACTGAGCCTTTTCATAGTCAATCTTTTGCTTCAGTTCGATGATGCGCTGAGCGAGAGCTAGCTCTGAAGCAATGGCGCCATGAAAGGCGACACTGAGGCCAATGGGTAATTGTAGATCTTCGAAGCTGATGTTTGGCGTGTCAAACCACTCATCAATGAAGTTGTAGATGATTGTCACGTCAAAGAGAGGCAGATCATTGAAGATTTCTGCTTCTTCTTTGCTCTTGATGAGTTGCTCAAGAGCGTCATCTGCAAGATCTTCATCACTAGACAGATCAATGGCATCGTTGCGCAGAATGGCTGCAGCTGTCAGCTCTTGGCCGGTGTGTGGCAGAGGCATATTGACCTTCTGGGGCTTGGAGATGCATGACAAATCTTCAGACTGCACACTGTCTTAAGGAGGTGCAGTTGCCAATGGCTTTGCTCGTGAGATTTTTGGTGCAGAGGCAGGCTTGGAAGCTTTTGGCTGCTTCAGTTTCTTTGGCTTTGGTGCTGCAGGCGCTTCATCTGAGTCAGCGTCATCTGCAGGCTCATTTACGGCAGTCCCTTGAACCACTATGTGGGTGATGAGATCTTCAAGGTTGTAGAAGGGCCCAAGAAGATTGGGTTCAGCTTCGCGAGTTCCATCGGCACGGGGAGTAGAGGGACCAGGGTTGAAATCTAATCCCAAAGACTTCTTGTTCTGCTTCGCTGAGTTCTGGGCAAACTGGAAGTTGCGCTTGAACAGATTGTCGTCACGACACCATAGCAGTGACGATGGGTCAGCATCCGCAGGCTGTGGTCCACGGACCATGCAGGGATAGAAGCCTTGTTCAATGGCTTCATCTCTGGTCCTGGGTTGAAGATTTTTGTAGAGGATGTCTCCCCATGGTGGCTTGATGGCATTCTTTTCAGCATATTCCTTGGTCACAAATATGTACTTGAACCACTGTTCTGCCCAATAGCGTCGAATCCATTGGATTCGTGTCTTGCGCTAATTGTAATCCTCTTCAGGATCCGTCTTGTACATCTCTGAGAGGTCATCGGGCAGATCTCTTGATGTTTCTCCTCGACGCTTTCTGCCACCCTTCCTTGCTGATTTCTCTGAAGCCATGAACTTTAAACTGAAAGGCTTCAATACGTTCAAAGGCTTCAAAGGTTTTTGCTTGCTGGACAAACAGGAACTGGCTTCAGGAGAATTTATGTGATGCTGTAAGAATTCTGCAAATGAATGCAGACTATAAGAACCAAGGGATTCTCCCACGGACATGTACCTGTGACAGCATTAAGGTGCGAGGGAAGGGGAAGAGGTCATATGCATTCTCAGAAGATTTTGAAGATAAATTAGTTTAGAAGACATTGACCTCATCGTGCGAAGACATTCACTCATAGATAAGGAGTTGGTTCCAGATTTGTACGAATCCACGGATCAGTACAAGTGAGGAATCTAACTACTTTGTGAAGCATAAGTGAATATACTAGGCATGTTATGAGATGCAGTATGAAAGAGATCCAACTTGTGTGAATAGAAACTGCTTGTGGTAGAAAGTGATAAAGCTATAGGATCAAAGGGGCTGTAAAAAGGAAGTTTTATTTACCACACGAAGAACTGCTAGATGGAGTGGAAGAGGAGGCCGAGCAGTTCGATCATCCGTGCCCTAACTTGGCGACGGAGGACACCTACGGCAACGGCGGAGAAGACGATGTTCGCGGTCGGCGTGAAGACGGCGTCGGAGAGGTTGCGGCAGCGAAGCACTTCATCGCCGGTGTCGTCGAGGGCTAGCGGTGGCGCTAGGGTTCGTGCGAGAGTGGAAGAAGAGATAATGACTGATGTGAGGTGTGTATTTATAGGTACAGGGGCGGCACTGCGTTATTACACAGGTGCCCCTGGCGATTCACATCTGAGGAACACTTGGCCATCATGCAGCATGTCGGGGGTTGTTCCACGTCCCACGCATGTCTGGATTGTCGGGTGGTCGTTCCCACTTCTCCGGGTTTCAGGTGAAGGAATGAGCATTGAAAACGGACTTAATGTTTGTCTCTGTATCTTCTGCTGACAAGGACGCAGAGAAGACATTCGACAGTTTCAATAGAATGCATATGACTTGGAGAGATGGAGTTTGAGATAGAGAGCATAGAGAGGTTAGGGTCCGATCACATTCACTTAGTTCAAAAGACTCAACATGAAGACATAGCTATAAGTGAATGTTGTAGAGGATAGAACACTAGTATATATATATATATATATATATATATATATATATATATATATATATATATATTCAACATAGAGAAGATAATCATGAAGACATGTTGAAATTGAAGCCAAACCAAATGTGAAGACATAGCAAATGTAACGCCATGAGTGAAACACTTCAAACAGAACATTTTGGTGGTGGCGTTACCCACCGTATAGGAAGTATTAGACCCAGACATGGCGCACAATTATCGTGGCGCTCCGAAGTCAAATTCCATATTAATGTATTCACACTTAGAATGTATGTCTTCATTGATTGAAGATATACTTTACTTCGTGTGTTGCACATCTAAGTCATCAATATGCATAAGTGTTAGGATGTGTGCCTGATCACAGGACATTTGAGGATTCCAAGATATTTAGCTCACACCATAACTTGCAAAATCTCTTCTCATCCAAGGGCTTGGTGAAGATATCTGCCAATTGCTCTTCAGTGTTGACATGTATGATATCAATATCTTCCTTCACAACATGATCTCTGAGAAAGTGATGACGAATTTCAATGTGCTTTGTCTTCGAGTGCTGAACTGGGTTGTTGGCAATCTTGATGGTGCTTTCGTTGTCGCAGTAGAGTGGAACTTGCTTCAGATGAATGCCATAGTCCTTGAGTGTTTGCTTCATCCACAAAAGCTGAGCGCAGCAAGATCCAGCAGCAATGTATTCAGATTCAGCAGTGGAGAGAGATACAAAGTTCTGCTTCTTCGAAGACCAACATACAAGTGATCATCCCAGAAAGTGACATGTGCCTGATGTAGACTTGCGATCCACTTTGTCACCAGCATAATCAGCATCCGAGAATCCAACCAGATCAAACTCTAAGCCCTTTGGATACCATAATCCTAGAGTTGGGGTGTGAGCCAAATATCGAAGAATTCGCTTCACAGCTAAGTGATGCGACTCCTTTGGTGCCCCTTGAAATCGAGCACACATGCAAACACTAAGCATAATATCTGGCCTAGATGCACATAGATAAAGCAAAGAACCAATCATGGAGCGGTATACCTTTTTGTCGAACTCTTTACCATTGTCGTCAGGACCCAGATGATACTTGGCTGGCATTGGTGTCGTGAAGCCTTTGCAGTCTTGCATACCGAACTTCTTCATGCAATCTTTGAGATACTTCTCTTGAGATATGAAGATGCCGTTGCGTTGCTGTCGTATTTGAAGATCGAGGAAGAACTTCAGCTCTCCCATCATGGACATCTGATATTGCTCTTGCATCATATATCCAAACTCTTCACTGTACTTCTGATTGGTGCAGCCGAAGATAATGTCATCCACATATATTTGGCACACAAACAGTTCACCATCATATGTCTTCGTGAAGAGAGTGGGGTCTAGGGAACCAGGTATGAAGCCTTTGCTCTTCAGGAAGTATTTGAGTGTGTCATACCAGGCCTGAGGGGCTTGTTTGAGGCCATACAGTGCCTTGTCGAGCTTGTATACCATGTCAGGATGTTTTGGATCTTCAAAGCCAGGAGGTTGTGCAACATACACTTCTTCTTCAATCTTGCCATTGAGAAAGGCGCTCTTCACATCCATTTTATATAGAAGTATGTTGTGATGATTTGCATAGGCCAACAGTATGCGTATGGCTTCAAGTCTAGCCACAGGAGCAAATGTTTCATCGAAGTCAATGCCTTCCACTTGACTATATCCTTGAGCAATGAGACGAGCTTTGTTTCTGACAACTTGACCATTCTCATCTTGCTTGTTGCGGTATATCCATTTGGTGCCTATTATGTTGTGCTTCCGAGGATCAGGACACTTAACCAGTTCCCATACATTATTCAGCTCAAACTGTTGAAGCTCTTCTTGCATAGCTTGAATCCATTCAGGTTCCATGAAGGCTTCTTCAACTTTCTTGGGTTCTGTAATTGAGACGAATGCGAAGTGCCCACAGAAATTTGCTAGCTGAGTTGCCCTTGATCGAGTGAGCGGAGCGGGTGCATTGATGTTGTCAATTATTCTCTCAATCTGCACTTCATTGGCAACACGAGGATGTACCGAGCGAAGGTTTTGCTCTTGCTGATCATTGTCATTGTTAGTGGGATTGTCTTCAGGTTGATCAGGTGCGGAGATGATAAGTTCCTCTTCGGGTTGAGCTTCAGAGGGTATGATTTCTCCGGTTCCCATAAGCTTGATTGATTCGCTGTATGGAACTTCATCTAACACATTTGGGAGGTGCTCTCTTTGTGAACCGTTAGTCTCATCAAACCGCACATCCACTGTGTCAACCACTTTGTGATGAAAGAGATTGAAGACTCTGTAGGAGTGCGAATCCTTTCCATATCTAAGCATAAAACCCTCATGTGCCTTTGGTGCAAATTTTGAAGTGTGATGTGGATCCTTGATCCAGCACTTGGCGCCAAATACTCTGAAGTAACTGACATTTGGCTTCTTGCCAGTAAGGAGCTCATAAGATGTCTTGTTCAGAAGCTTGTGAAGATAAACACGATTGATTGTGTGGCATGCAGTATCAATGGCTTCAGGCCAGAATTTTCTTGGAGTCTTGTATTCATCAAGCATCGCTCGGGCCATCTCAATGAGTGTTCTGTTCTTGCGTTCGACGACGCCATTCTGCTGTGGCGTGTACGGGGCTGAGAATTCATGTGTGATGCCCAAGGTATCAAGATATGTATCAAGGCCGGTGTTCTTGAATTCAGTGCCATTGTCACTTCTGATGTGCTTTATCTTGGCACTGTAGTAGTTCATTGCTCGATTGGCGAAGCGTCTGAAGACATCCTGCACTTCAGTCTTGTAGAGGATTATGTGCACCCAAGTATATCTAGAATAATCATCAACAATGACAAAGCCATAGAGACAACCAGTAGTAGTAAGAGTTGAGTAATGAGTGGGACCGAAAAGGTCCATGTGGAGCAGTTCAAAGGGTCGAGTAGTTGTCATGATTGTCTTCGAGGGATGTTTGGCCCTCGTCATCTTTCCTGCTTCACAGGCACCGCATAAGTGATCTTTCTTGAACTTGACGCCCTCGATGCCTATGACATGCTTATTCTTTGCAAGGGTGTGGAGGTTCCTCATGCCAGCATGCCCTAGCCTCCGATGCCAGAGCCAGCATTCTGAAGCTTTTGCTAGAAGACATATGGCAAGTTGTGGTCCTGCCGAGAAATCTACCACGTACAAATCATCTTTCCGATACCCTTCAAACACTAGAGACTTGTCAGATTCCATTAGTACAAGGCAGCGATATTTTCCAAATATTACAATCATGTTCAAATCGCAAAGCATTGAGACAGACATTAAGTTGAAGCCAAGGGATTCAACAAACATGACTTTATCCATGTGTTGATCCTTTGAGATTGCAACTCTACCTAGGCCCAATACCTTACTTTTACCAGTGTCAGCAAATGTGATGTGACTCTTGTCGGATGGACGTAAGGTTGAGTCCATAAGAAGGCTTCTTTTGCCAGTCATGTGATTGGTACACCCACTATCAATAATCCATTCTGAAGATGCTGGTGTCGTACCCTACAGTGCAGTTAGGGGGATAGGCTTCATGAAGAGAATTGTGAAGCAAAAACATTTGACGAACCAGTGGGTTATGAAAGCTTAGATCCAGATTAGGACTAATGGGGAGAGTAGCAAGCGATTCAGGAACGAAGTACATAGTAAGACCATTCGGGCATTTGATCTTGCGCCCTACAAGATGTTTAAGGTCCCCAGCAATAGCGTCAGACGATTTTGGTTTTCTGCTCGAGACCTTTCCCTGCAAAAGAGAGTTAAGCTTTCTTAGCCACCCACATCTTCAAGGGTGGCTTAGAAGCAATAAGTCTAAGTGCAGCGTCTGAGAACTTTGGCTTTGGAGCCCTAGCAAAAAGTCTTGCAGGCGGACAATAGTACTCATAAGAATAAGCAGAATAGTTCTTGGTCTTATGAACATGGCGGTTTGATGAACCGCGCTCATATTCATAGGCCTGAGTATGGTTTCCCTGCAAAACATTTGCGTTAGTGCGACTCAGGTGAGTCCTCTGTCTGTATGAAGCCTTTGGACCGTATGAAGCCTGTGGTCTGAGGTTTGTCTTCTTCACGTGTGGTGTCCTGATGACATTCACAGGAAGATTCTCCAGACACTTTTTCAGAACCCAGATCTTCTTCATAGGCGGTCCATTCCTGCAGTTAGTACCAATGTACCTGGCAAACACTTCACCATTCTGATTCTTAAACAGTTTATAGTTTGCATCAAAGTATTCATCAATGACAATGGGGTTTGCACAAGTGAAGCCAGATAGAGTGGATAGATCTGCTAAAGATTCCTTTGCAGCAACCCATGTGGTTTTGGGGTATTGCTCAGGTTTCCAGTAAGAGCCATCAGCATTCATTTTCCTTACGAACCCAACACCCTCTTTCCTCAGGTTTCGGTTCAAGATCTTCTTTTTGAGGACATCACATAGTGTCTGATGCCCTTTAAGACTTTTGTACATCCCTGTTTCAAGCAATGTCTTCAACCTAACATTCTCATCAGCAATAGCAGTGGAATCCTCAGCAGAGGGGTTAGTTCCCACATCAACAATTGAAGATATTGCAACAGTAGCAGCAGTAGAACATTCAGCAACAGTAGTAGCATTATCACACTCAATGCATTTAAGACATGGTGGTTCAAATCCTTCCTGAGCGGAACTGATCTGTTTGGAGCAAAGTGACTCATTTTCCTTTTGAAGATCTTCATGAGCCGCTCTCAATTTCTCAAGATCTTGCTTCCTTTGAAGATAATCATAGGAAAGCTTTTCATGAGTTGTTGAGAGCGTTTCATGACGACTTTCAAGTTCCTCATACTTAACGTGAAGATTTTTTATGTCTTCAATTAAGGACTCAGAACGAGTCATTTCAGCGCCTAACAGATCATCGCTTTTGTCTAACAGTTTTTGAATATGTTCCATGGCTTTTTGTTGTTCAGTTGCAATTTTAGCAAGTGTTTTGTAGCTGGGTTTTGAACCACAATCAGAGTCATCGTCACTAGATGTTTGATAGTTAGTAGTGCGCGTGTTTACCTTGGCACCGCGTGCCATGAAGCAGTAGGTAGGAGTGGAGTGGTCCTTGTCATTTGCATCGGTGTCGGTGATGAAGTCATTGTCTTCAGTGTTGAAGATGGACTTGGCAACGTATGCTGTAGCCAGACTTGCGACGCAAGAATCGGACTCCTCCTCAGACTCCACCTCCGCCTCCTCAGAAGCAGACTCCTCCTCTGAATCCATTTCCTTGCCAACAAACGCACGTGCCTTGCCAGATGAGCTCTTCTTGTGTGATGAAGACTTTTAAGAAGACTTGGAAGAAGACTTTGAGTATTTCTTCTTCTTCTTGTCGTCAGAGTCATATTCCTTGCTCTTCTTCTTCTTTTTGTTATCATTGTCCCACTGCGGACACTCAGAGATGAAGTGGCCAGGTTTCTTGCACTTGTGACACATTTTCTTCTTGTAGTCATGAGCAGAAGCTTCATCATTCCTTGAGCTTGATCGGGAAGACTTTCTGCAGCCTTTCTTCTTGGTGAATTTTTGGAACTTCTTCACAAGCATAGCAAGTCTCCTTCCAATGTCTTCGGGATCATCAGAACTGCTGTCAGATTCTTCTTCAGATGAGGAGACAGCTTTTGCCTTCAAGGCACAAGTTCGCCCATAGTTTGGACCGTAGATATCTCTTTTCTCAGAAAGCTAAAACTCATGTGTGTTGAGCCTCTCAAGTATGTCAGACGGATCGAGTGTCTTGAAATCAGGACGTTCTTGAATCATCAGGGCTAGGGTGTCAAATGAACTGTCAAGTGATCTCAGTAGTGTCTTGACGACTTCATGCTTGGTGATCTCAGTAGCGCCAAGGGCTTGAAGCTCATTCGTGATGTCAGTGAGTCGATCAAACGTGAGCTGGACATTCTCATTGTCATTTCTCTTGAAGCGGTTGAAGAGGTTGCGAAGGACACTGATTCTCTGATCTCTCTGGGTTGATACTCCTTCGTTGACCTTGGAGAGCCAGTCCCAGACTAGCTTAGATGTTTCCAAAGTACTCACGTGGCCATACTGTCCTTTGGTCAGATGACCACAGATGATATTCTTGGCAGTAGAGTCCAGTTGAACGAACTTCTTGACGTCAGCAGCAGTGACACCTTCTCCAGCTTTGGGAACGCTGTTCTTGACAACATACCATAGGTCGACGTCAGTGGCTTCAAGATGCATGCGCATCTTATTCTTCCAGTAGGGATATTCAGTTCCATCGAAGACGGGGCATGCAGCGGAGACCTTGATTATCCCTACAGTCGACATAGCTAAAACTCCAGGTGGTTAAACCGAATCACACAGAACAAGGGAGTACCTTGCTCTGATAACAATTGAAAGTGCGTTATATCGACTAGAGGGGGGTGAATAGGCGATTTTTATGAAAGTCTTCAAAACATGGAAGTTATGAAGACAAACGATAGAAATAAACCTATTACCATGCAGCGGAAGGTAGACTACACTAGGCAAACCATAGTCAAGTATTCAATGGAGTGAAAGCACAATGACTAATAGCAGCAATGTAGTAAGGATCAGGTAGGAAGATATTATGAAGCCAAACAGAACACGCAGTCACTCAGTGAAGATAAAAGATAGTGCAATCATACAATGACTTCACAAGGACCAACAGTAAGTAAAGGGAAGGAAAGGATGAAACCAGTGACACGTTGAAGACAATGATTTGTTGGACCAGTTCCAGTTGCTGTGACAATTGTACGTCTGGTTAGGGCGGCTAGGTATTTAAACCTGAGGACACACAGTCTCGGACACCCAGTCCTAAACACGCAGCTCAGGACACCCAGTCCTCACCGTATTCCCCTTAAGCTAAGGTCACACAGACCTCGCCCAATCACTCTGGTAAGTCTTCAAGGTAGACTCCCAAACCTTCACAGACTCCGTTCACCGGCGATCCACAATGTCTCTTGGATGCTCAGAATGCGACGCCTAATCGGCTGGAGGATTCACAGTCCTCAAATGTAATAAGTCTTCAGATCACACAGACAAGAAGACTTAAGTGATGCCTAATTCTCTTTGGCTCTGGGTGGCTAGGGCTTTATCCTCGCAAGGAATTCTCTCTCAAAGGCTTCGAGGTGGGTTGCTCTCAAACGACAAAAGCCGTACACTAACTCTGGGCAGCCAACCATTTATGGTTGTAGGGGGTGGGCTATTTATAGCCACTAGGCAACCCGACCTGATTTGTCCGAAATGACCCTGGGTCACTAAGGAACTGACACGTGTTCCAACGGTCAGATTTCAAACTCACACGACAACTTTACTTGGGCTACAAGCAAAGCTAACTTGTCCGACTCTGGACAAGATTCACTCTCATAGTCTTCACTCGAAGACATAGGTTTTGGTTAAGCATCACTTCAGTCATTCTGACTGGTTCTCTTGGACCCCACTTAACAGTACGGTGGTTCCTATGATTCAACAAAGAAGAAAAAGAACTACGAAAGATCTAAGTCTTCGAGCTCCATAGGCTTCATGCGATGTATTCTCTTGTCATAGTCTTCAATGTGAATATCTTCATATACCACCTTTGACATCAATGTTTTCATACATTTTTAGGGGTCATCTCTGGTAGGAAAACCGAATCAATGAAGGACTTCTACCTGTGTTATCCTGCAATTCTCACAAACACATTAGTCCCTCAACTAGGTTTGTCATCAATACTCCAAAACGAACTAGGGGTGGCACTAGATGCACTTACAACAACCTTGTCAAATTTTGCTCATTGATTTTAGCAAGACATGCGTTTGATATTTTCGAATGGGACGCCCTTTGCTGTCAGCAGCGTCGATCAATTTTTTATTTATTCTTTAGTTGTGAAGTAAATATTGCCTCTGACATGTGAGTCGCTGAGATGCATAATCATCGATTGTTTTGAATGTTCTCTATGAATTGCCAGGCCTGTGTGTTTGATTGCAATGTACAGAAACGCTAAAAAGCTGCTCAAACTCTCTGTACACCTTCTGTTCCTTTTTACTTCGCACATTGTGAAACTGCATACTTTTTTGTATACGATTGGTCAAAGTAGAGATACTTTGACTGCAGACAAAACTTGTATGCAGACTAGAAAGGACCGGAGGGAGTACATGTGAAACTGCTGCACACGAGGTGATCACCCTGGGAATAATGCTAGTACGTACTCCCTCCTTCCGAAAAAACTTGTCATCAAAATGGACAAAAAAGGGTGTATCTAGAACTAAAATACATCTAGATACATCCCCTTTTATTCATTTTGATGACAAGTATTTTTGGACGGAGGGAGTATTGTTTTGCATGTTCATCCAATCCCAGTGATACAGGAATTTGAAGTAATCGAAATAAATTCATTCATACATGGTCGGATTTCATATAAACATGCCGGATTTCATTACATTTCATACATTTTTCAACTAAAAAGGGGTGCGCTAGAGGTATAATTAATTAACCGAAGCTACCCACCTGTGTCCCGCTGAGCCGAACAAAAGCTTCAGTGACTTAACTGCAGGTGCAGTTGCGTAACTGACATGTGGCCTATTGGGCCCACGTGTCAGTCAGCCAACTGCACCAGAAGTTAAGTAGAAGTAGCGTTCTTCTCCAGCGCAGCTCTCCGACTCCACATCGCCGCCAAGAAGCTAACCGGCTGTCAATGGTCAACCCGCCTAGCTTGGCTTCAACCGGAGGGTAGCAATGGTGGACTTACTTAGACCCGAGCGGCGGCAACCTACCGTGTTCTACTCTTCCTCGTTTTCTGTGTGGTGCGGCCTCGTTGGCAGCGGGGCGGGGCTTCGGCGAAGTCAGCGATGTCCTCTGCCTCGTTGTTGGCGGGGCGGGGCCTCGGCGGAGCCGGCGGTGTCCTCTACCTCATTGTTGGCGGGGCGGGGCCTCGGCGGAGCCGGCGGTGTCCTCTACCTCGTTGTTGGCGCCGTGGGGCCTCGGCGGAGCAGGGCCTCATCGACGCCAGCGGAGCGGGGACTCGTCGGAGCCGGCATTGTCCTCTGCCTCGTCCTCGGTCTCGCCAAACAGCACCTCGCCTGCTTCATCGCCCTCTTTGCTAGCCTCTTTGTAGGCGGCCACAGCCTCCAGCACCTGCATGCGGCACCGCCAGCGCTCGAGGCGGCCCTTGCGGGCGGAGTGGTACGAGTCGAGCAGCGCCTCCTGCTCCGCCCGCTCCGTGGTGATGTGCTCCTCCGCCTGCAGGTGCTCCCCGAGGAGATGGTGGTTGTAGGCGGCGTGGGCCTGCGCCTCCCGGAACTGCTCCTCATGCATCTGCCTCATCCTGTCCATATATTGGTCATGGGCCTCGCTGATGGTCATGGTGCAATGTACCAGCGAGGATGGCGCGGAGGAGGGGGTTGGCGCCGGATCATCGACTACCATGTTCTCCATTGGGACGTCGTCGTCCTCCGGCTGCCTGCCGGCCAGCCGGTCGGCAGCAATGGCTGCCATCTCCTTGTGGTCTATCGTCCGCCCATCCCAAAGAGCGCTGGAGCGTGAGGAAGCCATGGTGGGAAGTAGTGGTGTGGACAGGAGAAAGGGAACGGATGCAGATGACTGCGACTGTGGCCAGCGTAGCAGTTTATATAGCAATGGTGGGCGGGCGGAGGGACGGACGTGTGGCACCAGAGTAGCCGCCTCGACAACCGTGTATCATTAATGTGGGTGGCAGATGGATGGACGGACGGCACTTGTGTCGTTTGAAGGCGGAGCAATCGCCTGCACCGGGAAGCGGGGAGGGCGGCGCTGACTGTTTCGGGCGGAAAGCGCGCGCGGGCGAGGAGATGACTTTACTTGGAGAGGATGATAATGGGGACCCACCAAGTCCATAGCTCACGTACGCAAGTGCCTCCTTATTATATACTAGTGTGTATGCACGTGCAATGCACGTCTTAACAGTATGGTGTGATTCCACCAAAAAAATACTTTGAAAAATGAATTCCGAGCAAAAAAAATATTGTTGATGCACACAAAATAGAGTTTAGAAATTTACTAATTGGTAGTACAAAATGCAACTACTGCCTGCGGTCATCCTGAAATTTTTGAAGAATATAAAAAAGTACGTGGTGGAACCCACAAATTGTTTACTTCAACTTTAGTTTCTCCTCCAGACCATCTCACATCGGCTCACAACCAACTCTTTTTTTACTCATCACAACCTGACAATTGCAGCATAGTAGAGGAGGCATTGGTCTTCTTTTCAGGAAGGTATGACACAGTGTAGCGATGGTTCCAGAACCAAGTAGATTCAGCTGCAGGCACTATTCACTGCGAATCCCTCCAATATCAGCCGTTAGATTTAGGAGATGAGTGGCTAGGATTGATGCTCTAGGTGCAATCCAGGACTCGTATACTATATAGTAGTATATATATATATATATATATATATAACTATAATTTATTTTGCTTCCTCCTGGTTTCCTGACATCACGGTCCCACACCATTGTCAACCTATGTAGTTAGTCAATAAACGAGAGAATTGCACAAGAAGCGGCCGACAGCTGGGACCAAGCAGCTCGAGAAGTATTTGTGTTTTTGAGGTGTGAGCACTGCAGAGTTTTTCGATGTTTAGCCCAGATATTAATTTTTCTCCTCTGAACAACAACGAAAACAGCGCTGCAGGTATTAACTGGGCGGGCTGTGGCCCGTCTAGCCCAGGCCAAATATCCAGCCCAGATATTAATTTTTTTCAAGCTGAAAATGGCTAGCCCAGCTATACTTTTTTAGGAATACCCAGGCAAGGTCAAGTTGTTATTCTCTGCCCCGCTGGGCTGCAAATCTTTCCTAGGAGGGATGCATTAGGCTTAACAAGAAAATGAGCTTTAAGAAATAATAAATGGGATGTAATTATAAAAACTGGGCAGTAATTATAAAAAAATGCACCAAACACGTGATTACTTTATAAAATATTATTTTTGGATATTGAAAATTTTAATTTCATTAATTATTGCAAGCGCAATGTTTCGTTGGATTTTTATGTAATATAAATTTATATTGAAATTGTATTTAATCTGACTAGAAATTTCGGGATAAAAATATTTCGGATCCCATCAAAATGTGGGAAATTTTATTGAATTCTGTTTTGAACGGTTTGTTGAAATGGGCTGTACTTTTAACAAACTATAAATGGGCTGTAGTAAATTCCATTAGAATTCAAAAATGGGCTACAAATTCTTACAAATCTCAAATGGGCTATAAGTTCTCTGCCACACACTTCTGGCCTTACTAAGTTGATGCGTCCCCTAAAAAAACAGAGTTGACACGTATGCAAGGCTTTGTCAACTTATAGTCAACACACAGTTCTAGCAGCAGTGGCCGTTGGATGTCCATCCAACGGATGCCGTGCTTCTTCTTCAATCTCGGATATTCTAGCTTCACCCGCCCAAAAAATGATTCCTCCCCCTGACATCTGGGGTGCACCATTTCGGAAGCTGGCCTGTGGACCTACTAAGTTGACGTACCAAGGGCTTTGTCAACTTAGTCAATATAAATGATTCTAGCTGCAGTGACCGTACAATGTCCATCCAATGGTCGTCATGCTTTTTCAACCTTTGGTCTTCTTGCTCCAGCCGCCCAAAGCAACGCCAGTCATGCCGCCTGCTCCTGCCTCCCGTGGCCGACTGTGCTGCCGCGGAGGCCTCACCGCCCCCTACTACTCCCACCGCTGGTCAGGCCATCCCTCCACTCACCCACACCTCCTGTAATTCTGCGGCGATGGCAGCGCAGCCGAACCAGTGAACCCTCGTACTCCTCTCCATGTGTGCATCCACTGCCGCGTCTTCCCCGGCTCCACGTCGTTCCCTTCCTAGGCCTCACCGTAGTCCACCGCCCTGGTGCTCTCAGCGCGGCGTGGTCAACATGGTCAAGGAATGACTTCCATCGAATGTGGACTGTACGTGGAGAGGCTGATAGCTGGGTCCATGGCAGCCACAAGGAAGTGCCTCCTTATTACGCGCAAAATAATTGTTCCTCCACCTGACAGCGGGGACCCACCGGACGGGCCACCGTATTTCACGAAAAAATGATTCGCCCCCTAACTGCTGGGACCCATGAGCTACATCTTCGCACGCAAGGAAGTGCGTCCGCAAAAAACGATTCGCCCCTGATTGCTGGGACCCACCAGCTACATCTTCGCACGCAAGGAAGTGCATCCAAAAAAAACGATTCGCC